>NC_083582.1:36847963-37080463 GCF_027579695.1 Neoarius graeffei | reverse complement strand
ACACCTACGGTCAATTTAGAGTCACCAGTTAACCTAACCTGCATGTCTTTGGACTGTGGGGGAAACCGGAGCACCCGGAGGAAACCCACGCGGACACGGGGAGAACATGCAAACTCCACACAGAAAGGCCCTCGCCGGCCCCGGGGCTCGAACCCAGGACCTTCTTGCTGTGAGGCGACAGCGCTAACCACTACACCACCGTGCCGCCCCAAGAAGAACAGCGATGATGATAATAATAATAATAAGAAGAAGAACAACAACAATAATAGTGAGAAGAAGAACAACAACAGCGATGATGATGATGATAAGAACAATAATAGTAAAAAGAAGAACAACAGTAATGATGATGATAATAATAATAAGAAGAAGAAGAGAAGAACAGCAGCAGCAACAAAAAACAGAGATGATGATGATGATAATAATAATAAGAAGAAGAACAGCAACAATAGCGATGAATTGTTTGCACATATTTGCACATTATTGCCATTTTGCTACTGTTTCCTTCACTGTTACATCTGGTTACATTGCACCTTCGCACATTACTGCCCTTCTGCTGCTACGTCTGATCATTGCCTTATTTTTGTATTACACTACCTATTTTGCATTACATTTACAACCCAGATTCCAAAAAAGTTGGGACAAAGTACAAATTGTAAATAAAAACGGAATGCAATAATTTACAAATCTCAAAAACTGATATTGTATTCACAATAGAACATAGACAACATATCAAATGTCAAAAGTGAGACATTTTGAAATTTCATGCCAAATATTGGCTCATGTGAAATTTCATGACAGCAACACATGTCAAAAAAGTTGGGACAGGAGCAATAAGAGGCTGGAAAAGTTAAAGGTACAAAAAAGGAACAGCTGGAGAACCAAATTGCAACTCATTAGGTCAGTTGGCAATAGGTCATTAACATGACTGGGTATAAAAAAAGCATCTTGGAGTGGCAGCGGCTCTCAGAAGTAAAGATGGGAAGAGGATCACCAATCCCCCTAATTCTGGGCCAACAAACAGTGGAGCAATATCAGAAAGGAGTTCGACAGTGTAAAATTGCAAAGAGTTTGAACATATCATCATCTACAGTGCATAATATCATCAAAAGATTCAGAGAATCTGGAAGAATCTCTGTGCATAAGGGTCAAGGCCGCAAAACCATACTGGGTGCCTGTGATCTTCGGGCCCTTAGACGGCACTGCATCACATACAGGCATGCTTCTGTATTGGAAATCACAAAATGGGCTCAGGAATATTTCCAGAGAACATTATCTGTGAACACAATTCACCGTGCCATCCGCCGTTGCCAGCTAAAACTCTATAGTTCAAAGAAGAAGCCGTATCTAAACATGATCCAGAAGCACAGACATCTTCTCTGGGCCAAGGCTCATTTAAAATGGACTGTGGCAAAGTGGAAAACTGTTCTGTGGTCAGACGAATCAAAATTTGAAGCTCTTTATGGAAATCAGGGACGCCGTGTCATTCGGACTAAAGAGGAGAAGGACGACCCAAGTTGTTATCAGCGCTCAGTTCAGAAGCCTGCATCTCTGATGGTATGGGGTTGCATTAGTGTGTGTGGCATGGGCAGCTTACACATCTGGAAAGACACCATCAATGCTGAAAGGTATATCCAGGTTCTAGAGCAACATATGCTCCCATCCAGACGACGTCTCTTTCAGGGAAGACCTTGCATTTTCCAACATTTTCCAACATGACAATGCCAAACCACATACTGCATCAATTACAGCATCATGGCTGCATAGAAGAAGGGTCCGGGTACTGAACTGGCCAGCCTGCAGTCCAGATCTTTTACCCATAGAAAACATTTGGCGCATCATAAAGTGGAAGATACGACAAAAAAGACCAAAGACAGTTGAGCAACTAGAATCCTACATTAGACAAGAATGGGTTAACATTCCTATCCCTAAACTTGAGCAACTTGTCTCCTCAGTCCCCAGATGTTTACAGACTGTTGTAAAGAGAAAAGGGGATGTCTCACAGTGGTAAACATGGCCTTGTCCCAACTTTTTTGAGATGTGTTGTTGTCATGAAATTTAAAATCACCTAATTTTTCTCTTTAAATGATACATTTTCTCAGTTTAAACATTTGATATGTCATCTATGTTCTATTCTGAATAAAATATGGAATTTTGAAACTTCCACATCATTGCATTCCGTTTTTATTTACAATTTGTACTTTGTCCCAACTTTTTTGGAATCGGGGTTGTACCTTTATTTTGTACTATACTGGGTGTTTTTTTTGTTTTTGTTGCTTTTGCTTTTCTTTGCTTTTATTTTTGCACTATATTGCATTTACTTTGTGTTACTTCTTCCACCTATTTATTTATTTGTAACTGGCTTTCATGGTGGACAGCAAACTAAGAATTTCATTGTGCAAGAGGGCATGTCCTTACTGTGCATATGACAGTAAACACTTTGAACTTGAATGATGATAATAATAGATGAAAGATACATCTCTTGGATGTGCTGGGACGCATCATCAGTGATGCAACCTGGAGTCATTGGGTGTTTCGGGTTTTTCAAGATCATACAGTAGCGATAATAAGAAGAAGAAGAAGAAGAAAAAGAAGAAGAAGAGAAGAAAAAGAAGAACAACAATCAGCTTATAATGGCATGTTTCATTTTCGTGCTTGGGTGCTTACAGGTCACCACATGCCTGAATATACCGTATTTATGTTCTGCTGGTTGCACTAATCTAAAACTGCACCAATATGTAAGATATCCATAAGCTTCAGTTCTGCTCTCCAGAAAACGACACATTTCCCAAACTATTTACATTTTCACTCTTGTGTGAGCAAAAAATTACACACAAATCCCATTCTTAAAGCACCAGTTGCATCACGCATTTATCCAGAAAGCACCACCACTCAATATAATCAGCTTGAGTGTTTAGAACTTGAATTCAGATAACACACAGCTCTCTATGTGCAAGTACTAAGTAGCAAAATGGTTCATGCAGCAATCAGAACTTTTGGGTGTATACAGTGGTGCTTGAAAGTTTGTGAACCCTTTAGGATTTTCTATATTTCTGTATAAATATGACCTAAAACAACATCAGATTTTCACACAAGTCTTAAAAGTAGATAAAGAGAACCCAGTTAAACAAATGAAACAAAAATGTTATACTTGGTCATTTATTTATTGAGGAAAATGATCCAATATTACATATCTGTGAGTGGCAAAAGTATGTGAACCTCTAGGATTAGCAGTTAATTTGAAGGTGAAATTAGAGTCACATGTTTTCAATCAATGGAATGACAATCAGGTGTGAATGGGCACCCTGTTTTATTTAAAGAACAGGGATCTATCAAAGTCTGCTCTTCACAACAGGTTTATGGAAGTGCATCATGGCATGAACAAAGGAGATTTCTGAGGACCTCAGAAAAAGCGTTGTTGATGCTCATCAGGCTGGAAAAGGTTACAAAACCATCTCTAAAGAGTTTGGACTCCACCAATCCACAGTCAGACAGATTGTGTACAAATGGAGGAAATTCAAGACCATTGTTACCCTCCCCAGGAGCGGTCAACCAACAAAGATCACTCCAAGAGCAAGGCGTGTTATAGTCGGCAAGGTCACAAAGGACCCCAGGGTAACTTCTAAGCAACTGAAGGCCTCTCTCACATTGGCTAATGTTTTTTTTTTTTTTTGGGCTTTTTCACCTTTATTGGATAGGACAGTGTAGAGACAGGACAGGAAATGATTGGGAGAGAGAGACGGGGAGGGATCGGGAAATGACCTCGGGCCGGAACCGAACCCAGGTCCCCGGATTTATGGCACGGCGCCCCAGCCACCTGAGCCAAGACGCCCCCACATTGGCTAATGTTAATGTTCATGAGTCCACCATCAGGAAAACACTGAACAACAATGGTGTGCATGGCAGGGTTGCAAGGAGAAAGCCACTGCTCTCTAAAAAGTACATTGCTGCTCATCTGCAGTTTGCTAAAGATCACGTGGACAAGCCAGAAGGCTATTGGAAAAATGTTTTGTGGACGGATGAGACCAAAATAGAACTTTTTGGTTTCAGTGAGAAGCATTATGTTTGGAGAAAGGAAAACACTGCATTCCAGCATAAGAACCTTATCCCATCTGTGAAACATGGTGGTGGTAGTATCATGGTTTGGGCCTGTTTTGTTGCATCTGGGCCAGGACAGCTTGCCATCATTGATGGAACAATGAATTCTGAATTATACCAGCGAATTCTAAAGGAAAATGTCAGGACATCTGTCCATGAACTGAATCTCAAGAGAAGGTGGGTCATGCAGCAAGATAACAACCCTAAGCACGCAAGTTGTTCTACAAAAGAATGGTTAAAGAAGAATAAAGTGAATGTTTTGGAATGGCCAAGTCAAAGTCCTGACCTTAATCCAATCGAAATGTTATGGAAGAACCTGAAGCGAGCAGTTCATGTGAGGAAACCCACCAACATCCCAGAGTTGAAGCTGTTCTGTACGGACGAATGGGCTAAAATTCCTCCAAGCCGGTGTGCAGGACTGATCAACAGTTAATGGAAAGGTTTAGTTGCAGTTATTGCTGCACAAGGGGGTCACACCAGATACTGAAAGTAAAGGTTCACATACTTTTGCCTCTCACAGATTTGTAATATTGGATCATTTTCCTCAATAAATAAATGACCAAGTATAATATTTTTGTCTCATTTGTTTAACTGGGTTCTCTTTATCTACTTTTAGGACTTGTGTGAAAATCTGATGATGTTTTAGGTCATATTTATGCAGAAATATAGAAAATTCTAAAGGGTTCACAAACTTTCAAGCACCATTGTAAAACATAGCCGTGTGTGTGTGTGTGTGTGTGTGTGTGTGTGTGTGTGTGTGTGTGTGTGTGTGTTTAAAAATGGGCCAAAACCATGACAGAAGTTAGCAAAGAGTGTTAAGAAAATGTCACAGAACAATCAATATAAAAGGTCAATATACATTTGAGTATGTGTGATTGTGCATGGGCAGTGAAAAAAGCCAACCATCGATTCCAACCACACCTGAGCAGCTTCATGGTTGTGTCTATAGTCCATACATTTAGTCAGGAAAACATGTCTGAGTTTCCCAAAAGCATCACAACTTTTCACACAAAGATCATTTTAACTGGGAGCGAAATTGTTCTATGTGATTCTCACTCCATTTAACAAGGATCTTTGTGTCTTGTGATGCTTTTGGGAAACTTGACGTAGATTATTTCCTGCAATCTGCTGATTGTAGGAAAGCTAAAAAAAAAAAAGGATCCACATTTTCAGGACTGCATAAATACTGTACACAACTGTAACATAGCTATGTGACTCATTTACACACTGTACTGTGCCTGTTGCTGTGAAGAGAATGTTAATGGAGCACATTTTAGAGTCTTGTATGACTGATATACCGTATTGCACCTGTAGTACTAGTTCCTAGAAAAGACACAGCAATAATATTCACCATTCTGTATTTTCTTTTTTCTTTCTTTCTTTTCTTCAGAATTGAGCCCCAACTTCATAATGGAGGCAGACAGCAATGCTTGTCTAATGAACAGCAATCAGTAATTATGAATATGGTCATGGGCAACATTATCTATCTATCCATCCATCCATCCATCCATCCATCCATCCATCCATCATCTGTAACCGCTTATCCTGTTCTACAGGCTCGCAGGCAAGCTGGAGCCTATCCCAGCTGACTACGGGCGAAAGGCGGGGTACACCCCGGACAAGTTCCCAGGTCATCACAGGGCTGACACATAGACACAGACAACCATTCACACTCACATTCACACCTACGGTCAATTTAGAGTCACCAGTTAACCTAACCTGCATGTCTTTGGACTGTGGGGGAAACCGGAGCACCCGGAGGAAACCCACGCGGACACGGGGAGAACATGCAAACTCCGCACAGAAAGGCCCTCACCGGCCACGGGGCTCGAACCCGGACCTTCTTGCTGTGAGGTGACAGTGCTAACCACTACATTATTCACTGATGAGAAATTCAGAGCAGCGGTATTGCGTATTTCCCCACTCTCCAAGCACTCCAGAAGACAAACATCCTGTAACCCCTCAGGCCAAAGACAGACAATTTGTTTTTGTTTCTGTTTTTTTTTCCATACCATATTCCTGTCTTGTAAAATCCCAGAAATAAACATTTGAAATTCCATGAATCTGTTTCCGAATCTGTATAATTCTGCATTGCATTTTGAATTGTGTATCCATATGTGTGTGTGTGTGTGTGTGTGTGTGTGTGTGTGTGTGTGTGTGTGTGTGTGCCAAGAGTGATTTTTTAAAAATGTTTTTATGTTTGATTTTGGCCTAGACATTAAAGGTATTTTAGTTTTTGGAAAAAATGGAGTGATTTTCAATGAAGTGTGTTGAAGCAGTTGAGAAAAACTGTAATTAAGACCTAAATACAGGAGACTTTTATGTTTTTTTAATTGTATTTTGGTCTAAAAAAGCATACCCAGGAGCAATTATTATTATTATTATTATTATTATTATTATTATTATTATTGTTGTTGTTAAATTAATTATTATTGTAATTTTTTAAATATTCTTTAAAAAAGGAAATGTACTCAATGCTCAAGATGTTGCACTATTTCTAGGTCCCTTTAAATGTAAGCAGGTTTGTGATTTTGATCGTGTCCAAAAGAACAGATTTTCTGTGAAGCTTATCTTTTCCACTGAAGCGCGTGCTCAGACAGCATATCAACAGATTTGATCTAAAATGGATCGTCAGGTTTTTGTGCAAATTTGTGGAATCCATGTCAGCTCAAGTGCAAACTGTCATTAAAGCACAAAGGGGACGTACCAAATACGAAGAAATCCTGAAATTCATGCAAATATGTCTAAGATTCTACTTTTCACTCAAGTTGTTGCTGATAATATCATTTGTAATGAAAACATTTGTCTTAAATTGGAAAAGGAAGTCAAGCAAATGTACTGGCAGTCGAAGACTTTTGGACCCCAGTGTATGTATAAATATATGTCAGTATAAGTCTTCGGCAACTTTTTTTTTTTAGTACAAACTTTGTTATAGATTTCTATTTTATGATTTCTACATTATCCGGTCAGTACAAAAACATTTTAGAGTCCAAACGTTTGTTTTCCAGCACAGAATTAAATGTTACAGAGGAAAAAAAGTTTGTATCTGAGCAGCATATTCCATAAGAGAGCACTTTTCAGATTAAAAAAGAAAACATAATGAAGGCTACTGGGTTTTGGTGCAAAATGAAGAAGCGAGTGTGACGGTCAAAGTGTCCAGAAGAACTGTAACTGGTTCTGTAAGATGCTCAGTAAAACTTACAGCTCATTTCTGCATAAAATTGCACTCATTGTACCTGAGACTACTATTTTTTTTTAAAGCAAAGGGTCGTCTCACACCAAATATTGACTCTATTTCATTTATTATGTCTTACTACTTACTGTCTATAGTATTTTTTATGGAGAAACATTTAATTTCACTATTTGAAGGCATCTTTGAAGCATTTCTTTCCATGTGCCTAAGACTTTTGCACAGTACTCTATAAATAATGATTATCACACAAATTCCCACAAATTCCAAAACAATTCCATGGACAAGAGCATAGTCAATCAATCACAGTGGTCCTAATTTCATTGGAGGTATCTGTTCTTCTGCCTCCTCCTTTTCCTTTTCCTCTTCCTCCTTGCACTTCTGATTGTTTTGGTCTATTTTTAAAAATGCGCATACATGTGGCTCTTTTAATACATCCTGAATTTCTGCTTGGTATGTGAATCATTTTGCTGTTTTACTGTTTCCTCATGGAGAGCTGTATTTTGATCGAATCAGCCTTAACTCCTTGACTGGAATGAAATTAATTATATTGAGTGGTCATGTTTTTGGGTAGTGCATGATGCAGTCCCAGCTTTGGGAACAGGATTAGTCTTTAAAGCTCTGCACAAATACTGTAATGTTAGTGAAAATGCATAGTTCTTGGAAATGTGTTGTTGTTTTGAGAAACGAACTGAAGCCTTTGGATGTTTAGTGTTTAGTGCGTATACATACACTTCATAAAAAAAATTATAAGCTGAAAAAAGAGGCCTTTTCAATGGCAAAAGTTATAGAAGCCAACTTCCACCATCATAATAATGAGAATGTTTCTAATAATTATGACAAGTTCTCATAATAATTACTTAGCATCTCATAATAATGAAATACGAGAAAGTTTCTCAAAATTATTACTTCAAATCTCATAATTATAACTTAGGACAGTATCCCATAATTGACCTCAATATGATATGACTTCATATCTCATAATAATGAAATATGAGAAAGTTCCTCATAATTATGTTCTCTTATCTCATAATTATAACTTTGTATCTCATATTTATGACTTGATATCTCATAATAATGAAATATGAGAATGTTTTTCATGATTATGTGCTCTTATCTCATAATTATAACTTAGTATCTCATAATAATGAAATGTGAGAAAGTTTCTCATGATTTTGTGCTCTTATCTCATAATTATAACTCAGTATCTCATATTCATGACTTGATATGTCATAATAATGAAATATAAGAAAGTTTCTCATGATTATGTGCCCATATCTCATAATTATAACTTAGTATCTCATATTTATGACTTGTTATCTCATAATAATGAAATATGAGAATGTTTCTCATGATTATGTGCTCTTATCTCATAATTATATCTTAATATCTCATAATTATAACTCAGTATCTCATATTTATGACTTGATATCTAATAATAATACAATATTAGAAAGTTTCTCATGATTATGTGCCCTTATCTCATAATTATATCTTAGCATCTCATAATAATGGCTTGGTCTCTTATAATAATGAAATATGAGAATGTTTCTCATAATTATATGCCCTTATCTCATATCTCATCTTAGCATCTCATAATAATGGCTTGATCTCTTATAATAATGAAATATGAGAAAGTTTCTTATGATTATGTGCCCTTATCTCATAATTATAACTTAGTATCTCATATTTATGACTTGTTATCTCATAAGAATGAAATATGAGAATGTTTCCGGAGCAAACCCACACAGACATGGAGAGAACATGCAAACTCCACACAGAAAGGCCCTCGCCAGCCACTGGGCTCCAGAACCTTCTTGCTGTGAGGCAACAGTGCTAACCACTACACCACCGTGCCACCCATCTCATCTCATCTCATCTCATCTCATCTCATCTCATCTCATCTCATTATCTCTAGCCACTTTATCCTGTTCTACAGGGTCGCAGGCAAGCTGGAGCCTATCCCAGCTGACTACGGGTGAAAGGCGGGGTACACCCTGGACAAGTCGCCAGGTCATCACAGTAGCCCAGGAGTAATAGGGTTATACCCGGAACAAATTAGTAACAAGCTGAAAATTTCAGAATATGTTCAGAATACCTTTAGGAATAACATACTAAAAGTCCCCGGAAATCCCCCTTGTGCTCTCTGAGAAATTCAAGATGGCGTCCAAAATGGCCACCAAATGGAGATCTGCCCATATCTCAGGCCCAAAACAAAATATTAATGCAATTAAAAGGTCAGAATATATGTTTTGTAGGGTAGGAGAGTAAATTCCAACATGTGTGTATTAATTACATTGTGTATTAACATTATATAATAACAATGTACACATTATTATAACAGTATATTTGTGTATAGTATGGATCCATTGGTTACTCGTTCACTCCGTATCATCCTATTCTGTTCACAAAACAACAAACAATTACTAGGGGTTAGAGCACTTATTTTCATTAATATTAATTAAAGTAAATTGGTGGTGTAAAATGAAAAATGGCATGTTAAAAGGTCATGCTGAGTTCAGTCATTTTTAAAAGGTCATGCTGAGTTTAGTCATTTTTTGTCCGAACACACTGGCATTGCTAGTAGTAGTAGTAGTAGTAGTAGACTGGCGCTAGAAACTCAAAGATTAATTTTTTTCCACCCTTAAACAAGCTTGAATAAATTCCCTACTTCATTGATGGTAACAAAGGTCCAAGCATTACAACTGAGGCACTGAGAAGTGTTTAAGTCTACTCATTGTTTATAAGCAAGAGCTTTTATTGAGGCAGACCTTTTTGTCATGAAAGTCGCCGGAATGTTGAAGAAGTGAACTGAAACAGCTTGCCATTGTAGTTTTAGAAGATAGAGTTCTCAAATTTAATTTCCCTTTAATATTTTATCAAAGCTTAAAGATGCACTAAATATTAAGGAAATTGATGTCTAATTGTTGTCTTACATTATGTTCATGTATGTAGGTAGCCTACTAAGCTAATCTGTCAATCATGTCAACCATCAAATTCCATGTAATTTCCACATTAATGACCTTGTAATCTTGGTTAATTTTAATTTTAACAGTGTGACAATGGTGAATTTGCATTGCTTGTATGAGAGAACATATAATTTAACATTTTAATTGCATTTATATTATGTTTTATCCCTGAGATATTGAAAAATCTCCAATCGGTGGCCATTTTGGACGCCATCTTGAATTTCTCAGAGAGCACAAGGTGGATTCCCGGGGACTTTTAGTATGTTATTCCTAAGGGTATTCTGAACATATTCTGAAAAATTCAGCTTGTTACTAATTTGTTCCGGGTTGGACTCAATTTTGAGCTAATGCTCTTGGGCTACAGGGCTGACACATAGACACAGACAACCATTCACACTCACATTCGCACCTATGGTCAATTTAGAGTCACCAGTTAACCTAACCTGCATGTCTTTGGACTGTGGGGGAAACCGGAGCACCCGGAGGAAACCCACGCAGACACGGGGAGAACATGCAAACTCCGCACAGAAAGGCCCTCGCCGGCCATGGGGCTCAAACCTGGACCTTCTTGCTGTGAGGCGACAGCGCTAACCACTACACCACCGTGCCACCCATATATATATATATATATCATCTCATCTCATTATCTGTAGCCGCTTTATCCTGTTCTACAGGGTCGCAGGCAAGCTGGAGCCTATCCCAGCTGACTATGGGCGAAAGGCGGGGTACACCCTGGACAAGTCACCAGGTCATAACAGGGCTGACACATAGACACAGACACCCATTCACACTCACACCTACGGTCAATTTAGAGTCACCAGTTAACCTAACCTCCATGTCTTTGGACTGTGGGGGAAACCGGAGCACCCGGAGGAAACCCACGCAGACACAGGGAGAACATGCAAACTCCGCCCAGAAAGGCCCTCGCCGGCCACGGGGCTCGAACCCGGACCTTCTTGCTGTGAGGCGACAGCGCTAACCACTACACCACCTTGCTGCCCATATATATATATATATATATATATATATATATATATATATATATATATATATATATATATATAAAAAAAAATTTTCTGGTAAAATATTAACAAAAATGAAGAAATCTAACTGGTAGCTCCCTGACTTCATTCTGCAAACAGGCTTGCAGAAAAAGCAGACGTTTGTTAAACAAGTTATAATAATTTTTTGGAGGGGGGCGCTGATGAGTCGATTCGTCTGAGTGATTTAAATGAGTCGTTTAAAAGAACCGACTCTCGACTCGTTCAGGGCTTTAAAGTGGCTCTTTGTAGTGTGTCGTGTTCATTATTAGGATCAGATCCACTGAGTCAGCTCGCTGTGGTTTCTTACAGCCATGCTTTTCAGGTTCATTTGCGCGGTGATTACTAGAGCACTGTTTATTTTAATTTCACTCATAGGTATGTGGAGAGTCATATGGGTGAAAAATGATAAGTCCTATTGGTTTCTTACTATCCTGTTTCTACCCCTGGTCGTGGAGATGATTTTAACACTGTGGAGGAAAGAAGGGAAGACCTGTAAATGGTAAGCAACAGTTTGTTGTTGTTGTTGTTAAAATGTATAAACAAGCAATTTGTAACTTGCTATGCAACAAACAAGCAAACTAACACATCTGGAATACCTTCTGGTGCATGAATAATAATTAAAATAATAATAAAAAGCTCACAGTGGACTATTCACTGTCAGAAATAGGGCTTCAGTAGGAGCCCATTTCTGTCCCCTAAGGTACAATCTACCGGACACTGATGTACCTCATTATTGGACCTCACCTTTTTAGGGCCGAAAAGGTACATATATTATTCCCAAGCAGTATATAAAGGGTACAATAAATACCTTAGTGGGTACTGTGCCAGTGACAAGCCATTATACTGTACGTTAGGGTGCATCAGTTGCCCTCACTTTCATAAAATCTGATGCATTTTTGTTTGGGTGTTCCTTTTCACCAATAAAGACATCCTGTAAAATTTTTTGACCGTATTCAAAACTCTAATGGTGGCACCATGAGGTTCATTTTTTGCCAAAAAACGCTTATTTTATGTTTTCGCGTAAGGTTCGAATCACAACGTTGGACTCCATTTATTGATTTCTTGTGGCCCTCAAACTGGAAAACTTCATAGGTGAAGACTCGTGGCTGTTCTTTGCAGCTTTTGATATATTTGATGATCATCTGCTCTCAACACCAGTGTCACAATGAGGTGGCTTGGCATCTTACCAGAGGATAAAGGCAACACTCACAAACTTCATTGTCACAAATGATGTGGCAGAGCGTGGGGTTAAACTAGCCCATGAGAAAGTTGGTTCTGCCACAATAGAAGAAAGATTCCAGAAGATTGTGCAAGTTGTAGCAAAAGACAGAGTAATGGTTCAAAATCTGAGACAGCCACATAGGAAATAGACATTGAGAATTTGCTTCTTAACATTTCACTTGTATCTTCAGTTGTCTTGAAAACAGGTAATCCAGCATCATTATAACTTTAACAGAGGCTAGCATATGCATAAGCGGCAAGCTTAAAACCAGGGTTATAACATTGATGGATAATGCTAGTGACACCCTAAAATAAACCTCCAAATATTTGTAGACATTCTAGACATACTGTCTACAGAATCTAAGATTTGGTATACTCTATAAGGTGCCATAATGTTTCATGAAAAGCGATCGAAATTTTGTCATAAAAGTCATAAAATAGCAGCTTTTTCCATAACTTTGAGCTCCTGGTGCCACCATTAAACTTTTTAATTTTGTCAAAATATTTCACCCAGTGTGTTTTCTTACCAAAAGGAACATTAAAAAAAAATGCATCATGATCGGAGGAACTTTTCATTTTTAGGGGGCAACTGATGCACCCTACTGTACGTCTAAACATACAATAATGTACTTTATTTTCTGAGAGCGTTAGCACCACAGGCTTTGCCATAGGATTTGATTTTTACGACTTATTCACAGTAATGATCTCATCTCATCTCATTATCTCTAGCCGCTTTATCCTGTTCTACAGGGTCGCAGGCAAGCTGGAGACAACCATTCACACTCACATTCACACCTACGGTCAATTTAGAGTCACCAGTTAACCTAACCTGCATGTCTTTGGACTGTGGGGGAAACCGGAGCACCCGGAGGAAACCCACGCGGACACGGGGAGAACATGCAAACTCCGCACAGAAAGCCCCTCGCCGGCCACGGGGCTTGAACCCGGACCTGCTTGCTGTGAGGTGACAGTGCTAACCACTACACCACCGTGCCGCCACAGTAATGATTAACTTTTTTTTTTAAAGAGGAAGCAGTCCCTTTCTTTCACAGCTCTCAGAAGACTAGATCATCACATTGCTGGTTAAAGATTGTCAAGTTTCCCACGGTGAAATCAGTGAGGAAAATAGAGTACATTTATGATTATCACCCCTGCAGGTTCTCTCCAGCGATTTTCCTGTTCCTTGTCAGCATTATCCCAAGCATTTGGATCCTTGAGCTTCATCATCAACAGAATAAACTCAGTGAAGCCAAGGTATCATTTTTCACCAAAAAAAAGATGATTAAAAATTTGCACATGTAAAATATTAAATGAAATTATTATGTAGCAAATGTTGTGTAATCTGTATTGTTGTTGTTGTTGTTGTTAAATTCTGATATTTGACTTATGACTTATTTCAGTGTAATCGACTCGATTCAACAGAGAACATGAAAGATTTCATTCATAACTGGAGGACTATTAATGCGACTAATGCGACCGATCTGTCTAAGGTACACAATCTGCTTTATTCATAGAGTCTGACTGCACACCATAGACACATTATAGACATTTTCCATAGGCTGGTCTTAACAGTGTCAGCTTTTGTATCCCTGTCTGGACCTCTTTGGGTCTCTTGAAAGAAATTACTTTTTTATTTACTCACTCTCCCCCCACCCGCTCCCCGAGAAAAATACAGCCATTATGGTTTGCATGGTTTTAATTGAAAATTTCACTCCACCCTTTAATAATAACATGTCCACCTCAGAGACAGGCTTTCTCATTCTTATTTGGAGGGATTTTAGTCTTGCATAACGTCAGTACCTGTTTTGCTGTCCCCCCACCCCCACCCCCCCACCATGGCTTAGCAGAGGTTGTCAGGATGTTTTGATGATCATAATTTTTCTACTTTACAATTTCCATGCTCTGGCTTCCATGCTGGCCCTCCTGTAGGTTTTCCAGAACTATGAGAAGCTCTTGTCATCAGTGTGCCCCAATGACTGGATTTTGGCTCTACACCAAGCCTTGTTGGTGCTGCTGATTGTGGGGAAGTGGCTGATGCCCAGTGAAGGAGTCCTCACCCGAAACGAGCTCTCGCAACTGCTCCTCATCTTTGTAGGAACGGCCGCAGATATCCTTGAGTTCACCAGCGAGACACTGTCCGACATCAAGTATGCTCCACATATTACATTCTGGTTTCGACTGCGCTGTCACGTAATCGTGTATACAGTTAATGCTCTCCTCCAGATGTGTTCAGCTAACTCTAACTCTTTGTATTTACATGAACAGTAGTTCAAAAAAGATGGGTCATGTGGCTTCATGCATGAAACAGGAAGCAGTGGTAGAATTTCGACTACCAGACTGGTAATTGTGCTGTCGTAGACTATGCTTTCGCCTAGGAATTGGCTAGTCTTTTGCGGACAGATGAGATCTCTGACAAAAATGCATATCTGCAGACAGTCATCCAAAAACATGCTCGAGAATTGTGGTGAAATTGAGCGCAAACAATGCTACATCTACAGTATTTTTCTGTCAAAACCCAACACAATTTCCTGTGTACACTCCGTTCAGAGAATTTGTTGAATTGTTGAACAGAACTATTTTTACCTTACAAAAGATGGTGTTTTCCCTGCAAATAATCTTTTCTGCACACAGACACGCATACAAGCATACTTCATTGGGTGTGTTATTTGGCGACTTTTCAGCCATCTTGGCTTACATCCAGTGCACTGTATGATTATTGTTGGTCAGATGACTTTTACAACCGCCCCTACTTTGTGCTTATACTGGCTTAAAACACTGATTTATTCCCAATATGTTTTCCCATTGAGACTAGCTAGTACAAAAGGAGAAAGGAAATTAAAAAAAAAATAAAGAAAACAGCAATTCAAGACCCTCAATGCTTCCTGTTTGTGAGAGCTGAATTATTTCACAGAAACAAGTTATACAAGAATCTAGCATGATCTTATCACTGTTTGGTGTATTTTCTAAAACATGTCTGTTCCTGCCTCAGTTCACATCAGCAAACTCAATGTAAAGTGTCTTTCAGCTCCTCTTTCACTGTGGTTCTGTCTCCATGCTTCATCTAACTTGATGTTTCACATTATCAGGGATAAGAATCCAATGTTGGTGTACATTATTCTCGCCGTCTGGACTTGGAGTATGCTTCAGTTTCCTCATAATCTCACAGGTATGCTGACAATCTGTAACATGCTAAAACTGTGTATTACATACTGTATATATAATCTGTGTGTAGGGTTGATAGTAGCACATCTCATCTCATTATCTCTAGCCGCTTTATCCTGTTCTGCAGGGTCGCAGGCAAGCTGGAGCCTATCCCAGCTGACTACGGGCGAAAGGCGGGGTACACCCTGGACAAGTCGCCAGGTCATCACAGGGCTGACACATAGACACAGACAACCATTCACACTCACATTCACACCTACGCTCAATTTAGAGTCACCAGTTAACCTAACCTGCATGTCTTTGGACTGTGGGGGAAACCGGAGCACCCGGAGGAAACCCACGCGGACACGCGGAGAACATGCAAACTCCGCACAGAAAGGCCCTCGCCGGCCACGGGGTTCGAACCCAGGACCTTGCTGTGAGGCGACAGTGCTAACCACTACACCACCGTGCCGCCCATAGTAGCACGTATTTACCATAATATAACTATGCAGGGACTAAGCTGAGAAAACGAATCACATCAGCTCCTCAAATGTTGTCTTATGTACCTGTTATAGAGCAAGCAGCTGATGCAAAGTGGCCTTCGAGCAATATACGTTTTATCTTCTATTTTCATAAAGATAAAAAAGGTGTGCTCAGAGGAGGCAGAGGTCAACACACCCTGTATTCATAGCTGTCCCTTCTGAGCTCTGTTTGAACTTTTATATGTGGATGTGTGAACCAATTTGGCCATCTAGAAGAATATATATATTTATTTTTTTCGTAGTGCGGTTTTCATCAAATCCTGCACTCCGATTGGCTGGCGAGCAGGTCCGTATCCTACGGTATGGACCCCAGTTACGGACCCCGGTTACGGACCTCTGGCAACTCGCTCGTTCACAACAACAACAAACATAGTAGCAATTTTTGTCAACATTTATCTTTTTTTATAAGATTTATTTATAAGATTTTGATCAAAAATCTTATACATTTTTGCCAGCATTTCTCAGCATAATAGCATAAATTTTACATCATGGATAGCGATAACGACAGTCTTCACAGCGAAAGCGAGTTTTACTACCCTGAGGAAGAAGAAATAAAATGAAACATTTCAGGAGAAAGCTAAAAACCTCTAACTTGCTAAAGTCGAGCAAAAACCTGGCTGAATCCTGAATGACTCCTATTTGTATAAATAGGGGACTACATAGGCGGCAGAAAGTGGGGGGTTTTCCTGCCATGGAAGTGCACTTGTATACCGAGGAGGAAGCCATTTGCATTACAGCCGTGAATGAGGATTCAAAATGGCGGCTCAGCTCGGTTTTCCCTTTCGGGCGCTCTCGTTTTCTGTTAGAATTTGGTAAAGAAAAAAATGAATATATTATTTATCAGCTTAAGGTCGGTCCATATGGTGAAATACCGTGACCTCGGCCTTGAATACTGACCTCGACCCAGAGGACCTCGGTTAGTACTTTCAAGACCTCGGTCACGGTATTTCACAATACGGACCTCCCAGCTGGTAAATAACATAACATATATATATATATATATATATATATATATATATATATATATATATATATGATTTAACACTACCATGCTATTCAGTGACCTTTACCCCATTCCATTTATATTCTATTTCCAGACCTGCTAACCTTTATGCATTTTGAGTCAGAGCCCCACAATTTAACATCAGAGTATGCTACTATGTATTTTCATTCAAATATACACCATGCATTACATTAACTGACGCTACCTGGAAGGCCCCCCTGCCATTTTACGTGCTCTCCGCTGATCTTCCAGGTGCATTATCAGCCAGCATGATCAGCATAAATGAAGATTGTTTTGATTTCATCCATCCATCCATCCATCCATCCATCCATCCATCCATCCATCCATCCATCCATCCATCCATCCACCTATCATCTGTAATACTTATCCCTCAGGTTCACAGGGAAGCTTGAACCAATCTCAGCTGACTTTGAGCAAGAAATGGGATACACCCTGGGCGGGTAGCCCATCTATTGCAGGGCTAACGCAGAGAGATGAACAACCATCACACTCATATGCATATTCAACTTAGCTATCATTAGAGAAGTACGAGGGGAAGTCAAAAAGTTTGAAGACAAATTGAAAAAACCCTTTATTTATGAAAATAACAAAGCTATTTCTCTACATCCATCCATCCATCCATTATCTGTAGCCGCTTATCCTGTTCTACAGGGTCGCAGGCAAGCTGGAGCCTATCCCAGCTGACTACGGGCGAAAGGCGGGGTACACCCTGGACAAGTCGCCAGGTCATCACAGGGCTGACACATAGACACAGACAACCATTCACACTCACATTCACACCTACGTTCAATTTAGAGTCACCAGTTAACCTAACCTGCATGTCTTTGGACTGTGGGAGAAACCGGAGCACCCGGAGGAAACCCACGCGGACACAGGGAGAACATGCAAACTCCACAAAGAAAGGCCCTCGCCGGCCGCTGGGCTCAAACCCAGGACCTTCGTGCTGTGAGGCGACAGGGCTAACCACTACACCACCGTGCCACTTATTTCTCTACATATCCTCCATTTAAGTCTAAACACTTCTGCAAGTGGTGTTCCCATCGGAGAATTTCTTCTTTGTTGAATTCTGGGGGATTGTTTTTCACACCTTTTGAAATGATAACATCTGTCTTAGAACTTTTTGACTTACCCTCGTATATCATACAGAAGAGCTACCGTAGCACAAACTGCTGAAAAAGTTAATGCTGGCTAAAAGAGAAAGGTGCCAGCATTAACTTCTTCAGCAGTTTGTACTACAGTAGCTCTTCTGTGGGATTGGACCATATGTTCTAGCTTTTGTCCCCATGTGACTCAATGATCCTTCCACACCCACTGCATACCAGGAACACCCCACAAGATGTGCCATTTTGGAGATGTTCAGACCCAGTCATCTAGCCATCACAATTTGGCCCTTGTCAAAGTCACTCAGATCCTTACGCTCGCCCATTTTACCTGCTTCCAACACATCAACTTCAAGAAATGACTGTTCTCTTGCTGTCTAATATATCCCACCCCTTCACATGTGCCATTGTAATGAGATAATCAATGTTATTCACTTCACCTGTCAGTGGTCATAATGTTATGGCTGATCGGTGTATATTTAACATCAGTGAACGATATTTATTAGGCATGCCACCAAAAGATTTCAGCTGAAACTAGTCCAAAAATGGCAAAAGGACGAAATTTTTGACCTGAAAAGAGAAAACACACTCCCAACAAAATATGAAATCTAACACACAAAATAATATGAATGGTGATGATTAGAAAGAGATGAACTCCTCTCGCTCTCCTACACCAATCAGTACTCATACGTATTCAAACACTTTGAACAGCAGATCAACAAAGTAAAACGTCAGCCATGTGAAACATGCAGACCCTGCGTTTTATGGCTGATAAAATTATTACACTGTACCATACTCATCTTAAACCTGAAATGGTGGAAATAATTCGTTTTCTTGACTTTTTTTGTTGAGGCTCCTTTTCAGTTCTGGATCATTAAGTAATTATCACTATTTTTTAAATGGTTTTTATGGTAAATCACAAGCAGGGAAAAATCAATATCACACAAATAGCTCACATAAACACATCACTCTGTTTTCTGTTTGTTTTTTAATTCCATAGTCTTTGAGATATCTTTTCCGAAGATTACAATGAGGAATGTATGAGTCATTTGTATATATTAGATCAGGGGTTTTCAAAGTGTGGGAGAGTCAGCCCCCCCCCCCCCCCCGCGGAGAGCAAATAAACAGCAGCGCCCCCCTTACAATTTTTGTTGTTGCTATACTTAATGTTCCATTCGTATTTTTAAAAAATGGTTGTTGTACACATTTTTATTTTTTTATTTTTCACATTTTAAACATCTGTGCTTTTTAAAACATCTTGTTTTACACATTTTAAACATCTCATAGCATCGTTAGCTAGCACCTCTTGGCAGACAACACACTATGGCAGTGGAGCATCTTCAGATCCAGTCCATGAAAATCCAAACTTTAAATAATCATGGTCATACTTCCTTCTTTTTTCAGTCCCCCCAGGATTTCGCAGGCCTTTTTTGTGATTGTTGCGGGCTAAAATGTCTGATGTTGCGGGGGTTTTCCAAAAAAATTGCGATGAAAGTTGCGGTGTTTTTTAGGTTTTTGTTGCGATTACATTGCGGGAGGAAGTGAAAGTTACGAGAAACTGTTGCGATTTTCTCTTTTTGTGATTAAAATTGAGTGATATGTTAAATATTAAGTTATTACTGAAAAACTATTGATTAAAAAAAAACCAAAGACACTGAGAAATGGTCCTATAAACAACTTTACCAATATAAAAGATTACCAGGACTACAAAAATGCAGAAAAATAGGCTTTACTTATCCAAATGCACCTGTTGGTTCAAAAGTTAAAGTGCATAGAACCTCGCAGCACAACATGAAGTTACCTTAAAATATAATATAAATGCCTCAGCTTTCATGGAAGAAAAAAACTATTAATACTAGTACTGTGTGCAGGCAGTCTCTCCTGAAGACTAAATTAAACAATAATTATAAACTAATAAAATAAATGGCTCAGGCTTCATAGAAGAAAAAAAAAAACAATTTGAACAGAATCTCACAGTATGATGCTGAAGCTGCCTAAACAATGGAAAATAAAATACCATTTTGGCAAAAATGTTGGCATCCATTAATTTCTTGTATTAAGTAAAAAAAAAATAATGTAAAGTGCACACAGTCCTTCACTGTAAACATAACACACTTTCAGTAACAGAATTTAAGCCTATATAAACACTGACTCGCACATCATGCAGTGTTGCCAGATACTGCTGACGTTTTCCAGGCCAAAATATGTTCAAAATCCGCCAAAATGCACTTGAAACCGCCCAATCTGGCAACATTGTGTGCATGCTGCTTCTCTTGAACGTATACACGGAAGTAAGGCGGAAGGTAGCTTGTCGACGTCACCTCAAGATGACGCCAACGATTGGTCAAATTTGCGGGAAAGTTGCGGTGATTGGATATAATTGCAACACCGCCCTGAATTCGCGGGGATTGGTTGAATTTGCATTGAAGTTGCAAATCGCAACATCCTGGAGGGTCTGGTTTTTTTGCTTGGCCCAGACTCTGTCTCCTCACTCACTGTAGCTTTAGGTACTAAAAATCGATCCATTTTGTCTCTGGTAAAGGCTAGCTGAAGTTCGCTAAATGTCCGCAATAGTAACTTATTCTGGTTTATTTTTCCTCACGTTGCGCCCCCCCCTGAAGAACTCTGGTGCCCCCCAGGGGAGGCGTGCCCCACACTTTGAAAAGCCCTGTATTAGATAATGACTGAAGTAGTGTGTCCTTCACATCAGTTAATGATGATCTGAAACTTGTAGCTTGTTGTTCTGCAGGAGACATCTCTAGATCTCTGTACAGTAATTATTGTTTAGTTTATAACAGGGTTGTAGTCGAGTCATTAAACCTCGAGTTCGAATCCAGTCTCGAGTCCCCAGTGTTCAAGTCCGAGTCATGAAAGAAAATTTTGAGTCAAGTCCGAGAACAAGACTCTACCCGCACCATTTGATGGTGGCTGTTGCTGCCTTTATGTGAAACCGTCTTTGCTACTGTGTTGGACTAACGTTCCTGCTCAACTGCCCCATTTTAGTTAACAGGCTACAGATAAAAAGCTTGTTCATGGCTCAGCAAGCCCTCAACAGGGCAAATAACTTGAGAGAGGGTTAACACTCGCTAGTTCATCAGTGAGCAAGCAAACCCCGCTATCAACAGGGCAATGAACATGAGAGAAGGTTAACACTCGCTAGTTCATCGGTCAGCAAGCAAGTCCTGCTATCAACACAGCAATGAACATAGTGTGTCACTTCCTTCTCTGGGTGGAGTCTTGCCAAATGACGATTGAAGTTCGAAGTTGTCCCCATCGTCTCCTCGATAGTTCTTCTACATATGGAACACATAGCAGTACATTTTTTCCCACTGCACGAGAAGTCTGTATAAGCCAAGTGGACAATCCTAGGGGCTTCTCTCCAGGCATTTTAGCGCCATTAACGTTAGTTTGTTCCTGAACATGACATATGAACAGGCGAATGTGCATTCTCTTGCACGAAATCAGTATAAAATTTAATGTAGATATAAATATCTTCTGCCAAATTATTATGGCATGTTACCAAAAAAAAAGAAAAAATCGGAGTCCTCGGCTGCAATTTACGTGTCCGAATGCAGTTAATGCACAAGTTCAAGTCCAAGTCATCAATGTCCAAGTCAAGTCACAAGTCCTGAAAATTAGGGCACAAGCCGGACTCGAGACTGGTTTATAATAAACTAACAGACCATTGATTTATTACTACATACTAAGTAATTATCAAATAGTTATTAGTAGTTAATAGGAGTGTCGTAGTATTTAGTACTAGTACTACTCACATTTATATGTATAGTCAGCCATGTTTGTTGGTATTCAAATTCACGGGGAAGCCATGGTCTAATGGTTAGAGAAGCGGCTGTGGGACCAAAAGGTTGCCGGTTTGATTCCCTAGACCAGCAGGAATGGCTGAAGTGCCCTTGAGCAAGGCACCTAACCCCCAGCTGTTCTGGGTATGTTGTATGTTGCTCTGGATAAGAGTGTCTGCTAAATGCCATTCATGTATAGTATTGCGTTTTTTTACAGTAATGTAATTCAACACAAGCTATTAATTTATATAGTTGACTATGGTTTGTCCATTTCCTCTCCCCAGTGTTAAGCTCTGAAACGGAGGAGTACGAGACACAGACTGGCTCTCGCCTCTCTCGACACCGAACCGACTTCTGGGAAGTGATCGAAGCCCTCTTGATTCAGGACGGCCCGTTTTTGATGGTTCGCCTGACTGTCATGGTGCATTTTGAAATCATTCACCAAATGCTGGTCTTCTTTGCCATCAAGAACTTTATGGTGGTGGCACTGAATGTGTATCGACTCTGGGTTATTTTTTGGGATTCGAGATCCTGAGAAAAGATTACAGTCAATCCTGTAAAACAGACTTTCTTTTACCCAAGACCTGTTTGTTTATTTGTTTATTGTTTATTGTACATACAAGAACAAAATTGGCTTAACAAAATACAGCAAATACAAAGACATGCAGGGGAGGCCTGAAACCTGTTTAGGAGAGTTTAAAAAGTGCAGGTTACATTTTTAGGTCTCATTATCTCATTATCTCTAGCCGCTTTATCCTGTTTTACAGGGTCGCAGGCAAGCTGGAGCCTATCCCAGCTGACTACAGGCGAAAGGCGGTGTACACCCTGGACAAGTCGCCAGGTCATCACAGGGCTGACACATAGACACAGACAACCATTCACACTCACATTCACACCTACGGTCAATTTAGAGTCACCAGTTAACCTAACCTGCATGTCTTTGGACTGTGGGGGAAACCGGAGCACCCGGAGGAAACCCACGCGGACACGGGGAGAACATGCAAACTCCGCACAGAAAGGCCCTCGCCGGCCACGGGGCTCAAACCCGGACCTTCTTGCTGTGAGGCGACAGCGCTAACCACTACACCGCCATGCCGCCCACATTTTTAGGTATGAGATTTATTACAAATTGTAATCTGACTCCAGTACTTATTTGTTGAATTGTTATGTCTGTGTGCAAGAAGTTTTTTTATTTAAAAAATAATTGACACAAAGTTGCAGTTAGTCAATCAGTAGATTAGTAAATTATTCAGTATCAGTATTTCTGTCTGCATGTATAAGTACATACACTTGTGGTCAGAAGTTTACATACAGTGTCGAATGTCATCTTGGATATGAATGTCATGACAATATTTGGGCTCTCAGTAGTTTCTTTGAACTGTTCTTTTTCTGTGGCAGAATGATTGTACAGCATACATCTTTAATTAAAAAAACACTAGAATTTGGTGCACAAGTTTTAATTTTCTTTGGGTTTTCTGAAATCAACACAGGGTCAAAATTATACATACAGCACACCTAATAGTTGGGTAAAATTTCTCTTTGCAAGACTCGCCTTGACCAAACATTTTTTTTTAACCATGAACAAGCTTCTGGCAGAATTCTAGTTGGATATTTCATGACTCTTCATGGTAGAATTGGTAGAGTTCGATTAATTTTTTTTTTCTTGGCATAAACTCGACTTATAAGTACGGTCCATATATTTTCAACAGTGTTGAAGTCAGGACTTGTTTTAAGCTTAATGTTAGCCTGCTTTATCCTCCACAACCAGCTCTGATGCGTGTTTGGGTTCACTGTCCTGCTGTAAGTCCCAAGTCCCACATCGTTTTCAAGTTTCTGACAGTTTATGCTGAAGAATTCTGAGGTAGTCCTCCTTCTTCATTATTCCATCCACTTTGTGCAATGACCCAGTTTCACTGGCAGCAAAACAGTCCCAGAGCATGATGATCCTACCACCACCACCAGTTGGTACAGTGTCCCTCTGTACATGGTGGTCATTGTGGCCAAACAACTCAATCTTTGTCTTATCTGACCACACAGCTTTCCTCCAGAAGGCTTTTTCTTTGTCCGTGTGGTCAGCTTCAAACTTTAGTTAAGCTTGAAGGTGTCAATTTTGGAGCAGGGGCTTATTTCTTGGATAGCAGCCTCTTAGTCCATGGTGATGTACCGTAAAACTCACTGAACTGTAGACAGTAATCCATCAGCTTCCAGTTCATGGCAGGGCTGTGCCATAGTGGTTCCTGACCATCCAAACCAATTTCCTTTCAGCTGAGGGTGACAGTTTGGGTTTTCTTGAAGCAGAGTGGCTTGGCAAAGTGACAACACCTCACAATAACTTGCATACAGTTGTTTGAACTGATTTTGCAATTTGCAGTTGTTTAGAAATGGCTCCAAGAGACATTCCTGAGTTGTGTACATCTGCGATCCTCTTTCTCAGATCTGCACTGAGCTCCTTGGACTTTCCCATTTTACTGTGTGTTGGTCAATCCAGTGAGTGCTGTAAACAAACCCTTTTTATGACGGCACAGAGAAGCTACCAGCTGTAGTCAATCATGATCACTAACAGGAAGTTAAGAGACCTCGGCCTTGGCAAGATAAGAGACATTTTGGAAGTTTCAGCACCTCTGAATTAATAATCTAAGTGAGCGTATGTAAATTTTGACCCTGTGTTGATTTCAGAAAATCCGAAGAAAATTTAAACTTGTGCACCAAATTCTAGTGTTTTTTTTTTTTATTAAAGATGTATGCTGTGCAATCATTCTGCCACAGAAAATGAACAGTTCAGAGAAATGACTGAAAGCCCAAATATTGCCATGACATTCATATTCAAGATGACATTCATGTCACTGTACGGTATGTAAACTTCTGACCACAGCTGTACTGTATTTGAAATACTAAAAACTATTTATATTTGCAATTTGTATTTGATGCTTGAAGAAGAAGAAGAAGATATGTCATCAAAATTCATCAAAGACGCCTTCTGTTAATAAACTGTTTAAGAAGCGCTTGTGCAATGTCTCCACACATCAGGGAGAAAACAGATATCTGGCAGTGTGTTGACTGAACTGTTTCTATCCTGCAAGAGTTAAGATAACATTTTTTTTAAAATTGTGACATAGAAAGACAAGCCAAATCTAAACAGCTTGTTGAAGCACATGTTTTCTGAAGTAGGCAGCACAAAATAAACTGACTGGGTGTCTTATTTCAGCGTTTGTAGGTTGTTCGGCTCCAGATAACCAAATGTATGTGCACAAGTACTGAAAAAGTGAGTTTTTCCATATGTCCTGTTTAAAAGTAATTTTTTTAACATATAGTAATAAAATCCAATATGATGTACCATGTAAAGAGAAATAAAGCTGAGAAGAAGTATTTCCTTTGCTTCTTTTCCCAAAACCCCACACATAACAATTGGATCTCAGTTGTATAGACACACAAAGCAAACAAAGTACAAATGACTGTAATAAGTGATTTAAACCATCCGTAGTCTGATGAAAGAAATTTCAAAGGACTTAATTAATTAATGTCATTCTTGGAAAGCTCAAGAAACAAACAGAAACTGTCATGGAGGAAATAGAGATGTAGCAATGTGTTGAGTGACTTACTTCTAACTAGCATGTTGAAACAAAAATTAATAGCATGAGATGTGCATAAGCTGTATAGTGGTTTTTTTTTTCAACTTATTTATTTATGTGAGAGTCATTTTTATTTTTCTTCCTTTCTGCATGCGACATGTCTCTGTAATTATTTGTACCATAATTTACGAGGAATCTTTTAACTTTCTGTTTGCACTCTATTTCATGTCCTTGTTCTTGCTTGTAAAAGCCACAGAGAGAGTCAGTCTGTAAACAACAGTGCAACTTGCATGACGTTTTCCTTTAATGATTCACAGATGGACGGGCGGCACGGTGGTGTAGTGGTTAGCGCTGTCGCCTCACAGCAAGAAGGTCCGGGTTCGAGCCCCGTGGCCGGCGAAGGTCTTTCTGTGCGGAGTTTGCATGTTCTCCCCGTGTCCGCGTGGGTTTCCTCCGGGTGCTCCGGTTTCCCCCACAGTCCAAAGACATGCAGGTTAGGTTAACTGGTGACTCTAAATTGACCGTAGGTGTGAATGTGAGTGTGAATGGTTGTCTGTGTCTATGTGTCGGCCCTCACCGGTGTACCCTGCCTTTCGCCCGTAGTCAGCTGGGATAGGCTCCAGCTTGCCTGCGACCCTGTAGAACAGGATAAAGTGGCTAGAGATAATGAGATGAGATGAGATGAGATGAAACTGGAAACAAAGCCTAAACAGATAAAGTCGTAGAAAACCACAAGATTTGTTGTTTGAGATTTGGATAAGACTTCAAAATCCCAATCGGCTTTTATTTCCCAGACAGTGAGTAGAGAGGAAGTCTTGCTTTTCATAACACAAGCCATACAGTGTGGGCTTTGTTCTCATTTTTAATAAATTACAAAAAGCAATGAGTCATGTCAAAAAAAGCAAGATGGCCTGTGGAGTACTGACTGCATCCTTAATACTGGAAATGACTTTTATCAAAAAAATGTTATGTTTAAACTTGTCAGCAGAAAAAAATCAGGTTAATATTCAGACCGCTTTAGATGATCAGCACCACATTTAGCCTTAAGATTGCTGTGGAAAGCTCCCACATGGATGCCTTAAAGACAGCACTTGCTCCAAAACAGTTTACAGGGACAGATCCAGGAAAAAGGGGGGGGGGGGGGGGGGGGGAATCAATCCAGTAAGGCCAGGGGTCTGGGGGCTTCCCAAAGCCCCTGGAAGCTCTGCAGTTTTTAAAGGCCCAGAGATGCATTTTGAGCTGTCAGAAACATGTTGTAAACAAAATCTCTTAAAGAAAATTACCGTATCAAAAATATGTTTTAAAAGCAGGAACTTTCAGAACCATTTTATTCGTCACTGAAAATGATATTGTCAGATTTGCAGGTACTATATGCATAGAACATAATTGCAACTGATATATGGTAATATTTATGAAAGTCGCACTGTCATATAATGCATTACCACATGACACACTACAGTGTAGTACACTGACCACAAAACACCTTATAATAAGAAATTATTACTATTTTAGCAACTGCAATCTGAGCTCCTGCTCAGGACATTCAGTGTACATATACCCAGGGAAACTGAGGGAATGTAAGTGGTCTCTTAAGACAGAGCTTAATACCGAGATAACAGTAAACAAAGACTGCAAGAGTTGCATGTCTATAATACAAAGTCAGTAACTGCAATCTGAGCTCCTGAGTCTAATAGACTGAGATAACAATACAATGATTGTATGAGTTGCATGTGAACAAGTCCTATCATAAGTCTTAGTTTCCAAGACTCAGGGGATTAATAAAAAGTATCCTTCTTGGGTGCTTTGTAGCAGACATGTTAATAACTTAGTCCTAATGTCTCTGTGGACAAACAGGAGGATCAGAGCATTTAGGTGCTGCTCTTCCAGCATAGTGCTCCTATGTATACACATTCTTAATGTACCTGAAAGAGGAATTCACTCTTTCAACCCCTGCACTAGTTACAGGACAAAACAGCAACAGATATAAAATCATGTGTATATTTGAGAACATCCTTGCTTTGCACAATCCAGCCGCTGTTGTAAAAATCAATTTGAGGCTCACCCCCAAAACGGCACGTGTCCCCTGTACATACACAGGGTATAGTGAGTACAGGGATACCCTATTTATGAATACGAGCAGTAGCCGGACAGCCAACACGTGTGTGTACGCAGTAAGCCTGCTGCAGTATTTTCTCATTTTGGCTTGTGAACATGCGTGTTAACAATACCATAAACATAAAAGGATAGCACACACCCTTTACATGTAGTCTACAGTGCAGTCCGGGAATACAGCATGTTATTAGTTCGAGGCACGAAGTTCCCGCGCCCTGTTAAAATCCAACAGGACTCGCCCAGCTTGCTTTTCACTGCATTCGTGTCACAAGCGAAAAAACCTAAGCTAGGAACCTACTATTAAATATAATTTTATGCTATAAACTCTTTAGCTCAATCCCACATAACGATTTATTTAGTTTATTTAAAAAAAACCTTATTAATTAAAAAAAACCCGGCAGGCATATCTTGGTATCTGGAATACAATCAAGTCACAATTCCAAATAGCCATGTCCGAATTTTTTTTTTTTTTGGGGGGGGGGGGGGGGGGGGGGTAAATCCACGCCAGCTTTACATCCAAGACACTCTTTAGTGGATATCTTCACATGGCTACTGGATATTTGAAGCTAAAAACTTCTGTAATCGAGACTGAACATCCCTTCAGCACACTCAGTACTGTTTGACTTGACATTGTACAGCTGTGGAGGAGTAATGACTTCTTCCTCATGTCATTTCCTGGCTGCTGTCACTTCTGGCTTGCATGAGGGATCTAAATCTGCATCTGTACAGCTGCTTTGTGACAACGTCTATTCCTAAAAGTGCCGTATAAAATCAAATTGATTTGGATTTCTTCTAGATAGAAAAATATGTCAGGTGGGGTCTTGTGAAGGTGTTGGAGAAAACACTGGGAACATCCATCCATTCATCTATCCATTCATCCATCCATCCATCCATTAATCCATCCATCCATCCATCCATTGATCTATCTTGGATATACAGTGATGCTTGAAAGTTTGTGAACCCTTTAGAATTTTCTATATTTCTGCATAAATGTGACCTAAAACATCATCAGATTTTCCACACAAGTCCTAAAAGTAGATAAAGAGAACCCAGTTAAACAAATGAGACAAAAATATTATACTTGGTCATTTATTTATCGAGGAAAATGATCCAATATTACATATCTGTGAGTGGCAAAAGTATGTGAACCTCTAGGATTAGCAGTTAATTTGAAGGTGAAATTAGAGTCAGGTGTTTTCAATCAGTGGCATGACAATCAGGTGTGAGTGGGCACCCTGTTTTATTGAAAGAACAGAGATCTATCAAAGTCTGATCTTCACAACACACGTTTGTGGAAGTGTATCATGGCATGAACAAATGAGATTTCTGAGGACCTCAGAAAAAAACATTGATGATGCTCATCAGGCTGGAAAAGGTTACAAAACCATCTCTAAAGAGTTTGGACTCCACCAATCCACAGTCAGACAGATTGTGTACAAATGAAGGAAATTCAGGACCATTGTTACACTCCCCAGGAGTGGTCAACCAACAAAGATCACTCCAAGAGCAAGGCGTGTAATAGTCAGCAAGGTCACAAAGGACCCCAGGGTAACTTCTAAGCAACTGAAGGCCTCTCTCAAATTGGTTAAGGTTAATGTTCATGAGTCTACCATCAGGAGAACACTGAACAAAAATGGTATGCATGGCAGGGTTGCAAGGATAAATCTACTGCTCCCCAAAAAGAACATTGCTGCTCATCTGCAGTTTGCTAAAGATCACGTGGACAAGCCAGAAGGCTATTGGAAAAATCTTTTGTGGACGGATGAGACCAAAATAGAACTTTTTGGTTTAAATGAGAAGCGTTATGTCTGGAGAAAGGAAACCACTGCATTCCAGCATAAGAACCTTATCCCATCTGTGAAACATGGTGGTGGTAGTATCATGGTTTGGGTCTGTTTTGCTGCATCTGGGCCAGGACGGTTTGCCATCATTGATGGAACAATGAATTCTGAATTATACCAGCAAATTCTAAAGGAAAATGTCAGGACATCTGTCCGTGAACTGAATCT
Source organism: Neoarius graeffei (assembly GCF_027579695.1). Lineage (NCBI taxonomy): Eukaryota > Metazoa > Chordata > Actinopteri > Siluriformes > Ariidae > Neoarius > Neoarius graeffei. Next base: position 37,050,645 of record NC_083582.1, on the reverse strand, counting down.
CAAGAGAAGGTGGGTCATGCAGCAAGACAACGACACTAAGCACACAAGTCGTTCTACCAGAGAATGGTTAAAGAAGAATAAAGTTAATGTTTTGGAATGGCCAAGTCAAAGTCCTGACCTTAATTCAATTGAAATGCTGTGCAAGGACCTGAAGCGAGCAGTTCATGTGAGGAAACCCACCAACATCCCAGAGTTGAAGCTGTTCTGTATGGAGGAATGGGCTAAACTTCCTCTAAGCCAGTGTGCAGGATTGATCAACAGTTACTGGAAATGTTTAGTTGCAGTTATTGCTGCACAAGGGGGTCACACCAGATACTGAAAGCAAAGGTTCACATACTTTTGCCACTCACAGATATGTAATATTGGATCACTTTCCTCAATAAATAAATAACCAAGTATAATATTTTTGTCTGAGTTATTTAACTGGGTTCTCTTTATCTACTTTTAGGACTTGTGTGAAAATCTGATGATGTTTTAGGTTATATTTATGCAGAAATGTAGAAAATTCTAAAGGGTTCACAAACTTTCAAGCACCACTGTAAAACATCAACACAACTCTGTTAAAATATCAGGTTTTTGTGAAGTAGAAGAACCACCTTTAATGTGAAATTGTAAAGTATACAAATAAAATGAAAAGCAATCAGAAAATAAAAATTAGGGGAAAAATAAAGAAAAATAAAAAACTTACAAAAACCTAGTTGCATACATGTGCACAACCCCAAACTAATACTTTGCTGAAGCACCTTTTGATTTTATTACACAACTCAATCTTTTTGTCTAAGAGTCTATCAGCATGGCACATCCTGACTTGGCAATATTTTCCCACGCTTCCTTGAAAAAACATTCTAGATCTGTTAAGTTGAGAAGGCATTTCCTGTGCACAGCCAGCGTCAGGTTGCCCCTCAGATTTTAATATGGACTCAGTTCTGGGCTCTGACTAGGCTATTGAAAAGCATTGATGTTTTTTTGGATAAGCCATTCCTTTGTTTAGATGGATGCTTTGGCTTAATATCATGCTGAAAAGTGAAATTCCTTTTCATCTCCAACTTACTAGCAGACGCCTGAACACTTAGCACTAAAATCGACTAGTATTTGTAGCTATTCTTGATTCTCTCCACCAGCCTCAGTTCTGGTTGAAAAGAAGCAGCTCTAAATGGGGTTAGACCAAAAAATTTTTTCAACCCCCTCCAAAATATGGAGATGATCTATCTAAGTATGGAAATACCAATATTTGGCCAACTGAAAAATGCTAACCCCCCTGTACATACCGTCTGAAGTTAATAACCCCTCCAAATGTTGGAAGCATCCCAGAAGGGAACTCAGCCTGCTCTATGTACTCTACTACACCTAGTATCTTCTTAGCTTTTGACCGTGTTACAACAGAAGCCATTATTTACCTGCAAGAATACAAATAATGACTATTTAATACATTGGGAGATATAATTCAGATATGAATCATTTGTGCATACTGGTTCTTAAAACTAAATTAAGTAATGATCCTCTGTGCTTAAAAATAGTTCATGTTTGCGGTATTACTGAAGAGTGTGACATTCATCAATAACTTTAAAACTTGCTGAAAAAGAGCAGAATTACCATATGTTTAATTTACTTGAATGTAAGGTTACTTACCACTAAGCTTATTACCTTAAAATAATGATCATCTGCACTGAAAATGTTGTAGTCGTACCTAGTGGCATACCTGAAGAGGTTCGCATTCATCGATAACTTTAAAACACATTAAAAAAAGCAGCATTCTAATATCAAACAGCACTGTAATGTATTTTGTCATATTGTAAGAATGGAAACTTTCAGAGGGTATGTACAGGGGGGTTAGCAAGGTTCAATTTAATAAAATTTAACATTTTCCCACATAGATGGACCATCTCCATATTTCTAGGGGGGTAAAACATGGAAAAGTCAAAATTCTTAAAATAACAGCCCCCCCCACTCTAAAGCATGATGCTCCCACCACCATGCTTCACCGTGGATATGGTGAGGTGCTTTTTTATTTTTGCACCAAACAAACCTTTTGGAATTGTGGAATTATTATATATTTTGAAATTGTTCTCATCAAACCATAACACATTTTGCCACATGATTTGGGATGATTTAGTAAGGCTTGGTTTGTTTATTTATTTATTTATTTATTTATTTGTGAGAAAGAGCTTCCATTCCAGAAAGAGCTGCCACCCTACCCCACAGCCCAGACATGTGAAGAATACGAGAGAATGTTTTAACATATAGAAAGCAATCAGCACTTGTCACATATTCCTGAAGTTTCTTTAATGTTGCCATAGGTTTCATAGATGACAAGATGTCAAGAAAATCCTACCGATCTTAATTTGGAGTTAAGCAGAATAATTTCATCGATGACAGCTGTATGATAATTACTTTTCAACATAAGATTAAATATGATTGCTTCATTCTAAACATAGACACATCCCCAAATATAAGAGTATGCACACTTATGTACCCAATTTATCTTTTTTTATTTTTCTTATTTCCCCTAAAATGTTTCTGATTGTTTTTCACTTCATTTTTAACCTTCATCCTACCAAGTGGGGTCCATCTGGACCCCGCACCTATATGTTTGTTTGCCATTTTAAAAATATGTGACATACTGCCTCACCGTTTTATGAATTTGTCGGAATTTATGTCTTAATTAAAACACTAAAGCACCGGAAGATCAGCTTTTTGCATTGTGAAGGTATAATTAATTTGTTACTGGGGTCCAACCGGACCCCAGAGTAAAGTTTATCTGTCTTTCATTTTATAATTGAATAGCACACTGAAAGTTAACTTCTTTTATGTTCCATAATGAAACTACCAAGGCATTCCTTCTTGGGGTCCATGTGGACCCCACTGCTGCAATAAGCACAGGCTGCAAAACAAAAGCCCTAAATTATTTTACAATTACTTTTTTGTTTTAAATTCTGTAAGAAAAGACCTAAGTTGTAATCCAGAATGTTTTACAGCTGCATGAGCTGCAAAAATCATGTATATAATGCCAATTTTTTTTTGTGGCGCTATAATTTGCTACATGTATGCTAGTTATTGCAATATTATTGCAATGTTATTGCATTTATAATACATCATTGATATTCAGCCATAGTGGATTTTGTTCTTCAATAAAGTTATGTCTGTTTGCTGCATTAAATTGGTTCTTACTGCATTGATTTCAAGGTATTCCCTCCTGGGGTCCATACGGACCCCGCCTGGTAGTTTGTGTATGTAAAATTGGCTGGTAGGATGAAGGTTAATTGTGTTCTTTATGCCTTGGGCCCTTTAGTGTATTGCTGTTATTAATACAAGATGTTGGGGGGGAGCGGGATATGTGAAAGTAAGCACGTGTGTGTGTGTGTGTGTGTGTGTGTGTGTGTATATAAGCAGTGCTGGTCTGTGTCGGGCCAGGGAGAAGGAAACTGGATCATAATGAAGGAGAGAGGGGGAGGGGGAGTATTATTTTATTTGCTAATCATTTGTGTTAGTAAATTTTTTATAGATAGAAATTCTAAAAATAATAGTTATTTAATAGTTAATTATGATGACTACCTGAGCACCTGTTATGGCTATGGTGCCAGCCCCCCCTGCCCAAGCGGATTCATGATGGGATGACAGAGGGGAGGGGGAGGTACTGCATGAGGCAGGGCTCCGGGCCCTGACGCCCCATGCACCGACACCAGCCCCCCATAGCCTCCGCACAACACGCCCTACCTATCCTATATATGACTGTATATGACAAGAATGTGTGCCTTCTCTAAAATGTACTGCATTAAAAGAAGAGATGTATTTGCATTAAAAGAGGCAAGGAGTGCAGCGAAGCACCTGCAGAGGTTTCCCACATGCACTCCTCCCTTACCCTAGTCTATCATGTTGTTCTTATTGCAGGTGTACAAATGGTGTGTGCTTCCTAATGTGTAGAGCATTTAAAAGAGGATAAGGCGCGCTGTGCAATACCAAGAGTAGGCAGGTATCAGAGGCCCAAAACCCCTCCAAATCTCCCCCACCTACCCTCCTCTATCTCATATGCACATTCATTACCCCTAATCAACCCCACCCATCCTCCTCTATACAGCAATATAGCTCTTGTTTATCTTTGTCGAATTTGTCTCCATGTGTTCTGTTACATCTCTTTGTTAACATATTAGTAGTATTGTCCAGCCTTTGAAATTGTTGTTAGTTACGTCAGTGCTTCTGTTGTATGTCATGTGTATGTATTGATTTGTTTCATTCTGTCCTTTTTACTTTGTATTTGTTTGTATTTGTTAGCAAATAAATAAAAAAAAAAAAAAACTCAAACCAAAAAAAAAAAAAAATTAATACAAGATGTTCTGAACAAAACTTATCTGGTGATTTTGTCTTTATAAGCTTTAATTTTAAAGAAAAGTATTGGGGTCCAAACGGACCCCACATGGTAAGATTAAGGTGTAAAATAGCATGGTAGGATGAGGGTTAATGCCTTGTAATTTGTCTGTCTGTCTGTCTGTCTGATGCATATTAATATCTCCCCACCAGAGGGCGTCATGGGGCAACAAAACAATACAACCTGGGCAGTGAAATCTCTTATAGAACTAATTACAGTTTTTCATGATTACTTACAGAGCACTGTTGCACGCTGGGACATGTTTCTTAATAACCATTGCTCGCTGCACATTTTCTTGTGTCACTAGGACAAAACTTTAAACACATTTCACTGGAGCTCACTTTCATTACAAACTCCTTACGTTGTTTGTTTGTTCGCTTGTTTGTTTGGTGCAAAATGCTTTACATGGAGACTGAGATAGATATAGACATAACGTTTGAGGACATTCTGTGCAATTTGCTAGTTTATATATGTATACACCAGTGACACCATCACATACACACAGTCATGGGCATAGCTAAGGGGCCAGTTCCACCCTAGTGTGAAGCATGGCCACCCCGCTCACCACCCAAATTGGACAGGATTACCAACATGTGTAATAGTTACACTAGCTAATACAGAAGCTACCTACATTGTATTTGGCCCCACTAACCAGATTATTTGGAGGCAAAACACTGGATTTCTTCAGTTTCTTATTACCATTAGCTAATGGTAATGAATTTGCAACATGAGTGTACTTCAGAATGCAGTCTAATGTGATGTTAGCTATGTTTTTTTTTTGTAGTAAACTAAAGTTATATATGTGTGACATACAGTCCTGTGCAAGTCTTAGGCACATGTAAAGAAATGCTGTCGACCAAAAATAGCTTAAAAAATAATGAAATGAAATCTCATCTCATTATCTCTAGCCACTTTATCCTGTTCTACAGGGTCGCAGGCAAGCTGGAGCCTATCCCAGCTGACTACGGGCGAAAGGCGGGGTACACCCTGGACAAATCGCCAGGTCATTGCAGGACTGATACGTAGAGACACAGACAACCATTCACACTCACATTCACACCTACGGTCAATTTAGAGTCACCAGTTAACCTAACCTGCATGTCTTTGGACTGTGGGGGAAACCGGAGCACCCGGAGAAAACCCATGTGGACAGCATGCAAACTCCGCACAGAAAGGCCCTCGCCGGCCACAGGGCTTGAACCTGGACCTTCTTGCTGTGAGGCGACAGCGCTAACCACTACCCCACCGTGCCGCCCATGAAATGAAATGTTTCAACATTTAAAAAAATACTATAAACAGCAGTAAGCCATAACAAATGAAGCAAAGTCAATATTTGGTGTGAGATGACCCTTTGCTTGAAAAAAAAAATAGTAGTCTCAGGTACAATGAGTGCAGTTTTATGCGGAAATGAGCTGTAGGTTTTACTGAGCATCTTACAGAACCAGCCACAGTTCTTCTGGACACTTTGACTGTCACACTCGCTTCTTCATTTTGCACCAAAACCCAGCAGCCTTCATTATGTTTTCTTTTTTAATCTGAAAAGTGCTCTCTTATGTAACATGCTGCTCAGATACAAACTTTTTTTCCTCTAACATTTAATTTTGTGCTGGAAAACAAACATTTGGAACTCTAAAATGTTTTTGTACTGACTCGATAATGTAGAAATCATAAAATAGAAATCTATAACAAAGTTTGTATGAAAAAAAAAGGGTGCCCAAGACTTTTGCACAGTAGTGTGTGTCTAATGGAGATCTTACTCAGAGATGGCCACATGATGCCAGGTTTTATGGATACGGATTATTATTTTACCCCACCCTAGACTGCCACCACAGTAAAGGCACTGGGTCTAACCTGGTCACAAAAGGCTAAACGGTTTAATTGTGGCCCTGCACAGTGCAAGTATTTGTGTGTAAGTGTGTGTCGTACTTTGATTTGAATATTTTATTTCAATGAGAATGTTCAAGATTCTGACACTGAGACCCTGTTTCCAGAAATGCATGTAAGTAACTGAGGGGAGACAACAACAACAACAACAACCCTTTAAGAGCTGAACACTGTTTAATGTCATCTGTCCACCAGAGGGTGACATGACACAATTTGCAAATTCATTCTTCTGTCAATTTGAAATTTTTTCTGGAAAATAAAGTGATGGGGCAGTGGTGGCTCAATAAGTTAAGGCCTTAGCACTGTTAAGTTGCCATTGTTGGGCCCCTGAGTAAGGCCCTTAACCCTATCAGCTCAACCAAACCACACTGAAACCACATAGAGGAGGTAAAAAGACGGAAGAAGAAGACTAAAATAATGTTGTGACACCAAAGTACTTTTACTTTTGCTTCTTACACTGGGTTTCTACTTTGGTATCAGATCAGAGTCTGATATTCAGTTTTATTGTGAGATGTTTTATAAAACTGATTCTACACAAATTTACATTCTTTACCGTGACAGACAGTGCCACTAAGAAAACATTTAAACTATTTACTATTATTAATTATTTTTAATGGTAAATATATCCATTTTCATATCACTTTTAATTTTGAGTTTAGAATAAATTTTAATTAGAGGCAGAGAATAAAACAATAAACAGAGAGAAAGTAGGATATAAAAAAGCAATAAAAAACAATAAAGATACAATAAAGAATTGCAATGAAGAGATATGACAAAAAAAGTGTGAACAATTAATAATTAACAACGTTAATAAAACAGCCCACAACTCAGTAAAATAATCTACATGTAGCTATTAACTTGCAAGAAAGACATAATCGAGTTACAAATTTTATGTTTAATTACAAGAACTGTGAATGCCAGCTTGAGCATTTACATCTTTAATCTGGATTTAAATTTTTTTTTTAATTACAGAACTTGTATTTAGGAGCAAAATAAGGAAAACATCTATGACCAGAAGGGGTTGCTCCTGACAACTGGTCAGTTACAGTAGGGCAAAAAAGTATTTAGTCAGTCACCAATTGTGCAAGTTCTCCCACTTAAAAAGATGAGAGAGGCCTGTAATTTTCATCATAGGTATACCACAGGCGGCACGGTGGTGTAGTGGTTAGCGCTGTCGCCTCACAGCAAGAAGGTCTGGGTTCGAGCCCCGTGGCCGGCGAGGGCTTTTCTGTGCGGAGTTTGCATGTTCTCCCCGTGTCCGCGTGGGTTTCCTCCGGGTGCTCCGGTTTCCCCCACAGTCCAAAGACATGCAGGTTAGGTTAACTGGTGACTCTAAATTGACCGTAGGTGTGAATGTGAGTGTGAATGGTTGTCTGTGTCTATGTGTCAGCCCTGTGATGACCTGGCGACTTGTCCAGGGTGTACCCCGCCTTTCACCCGTAGTCAGCTGGGATAGGCTCCAGCTTGCCTGCGACCCTGTAGAACAGGATAAAGCGGCTAGAGATAATGAGATGAGATGAGAGATGAGGTATACCTCAACTATGAGAGACAGAATGAGAAAAAAAATCCAGAAAATCACACTGTCTGATTTTTAAAGAATTTATTTGCAAATTATGGTGGAAAATAAGTATTTGGTCAATAACAAAAGTTCATCTCAATACTTTGTTATATACCCTTTGTTGGCAATGACAGAGGTCAAACGTTTTCTGTAAGTCTTCACAAGGTTTTCACACACTGTTGCTGGTATTTTGGCCCATTCCTCCATGCAGATCTCCTCAGAGCAGTGTTGTTTTGGGGCTGTCGCTGGGCAACACGGACTTTCAACTCCCTCCAAAGATTTTCTATGGGGTTGAGATCTGGAGACTGGCTAGGCCACTCCAGGACCTTGAAATGCTTCTTACGAAGCCACTCCTTCGTTGCCCGGGCGGTGTGTTTGGGATCATTGTCATGCTGAAAGACCCAGCCACGTTTCATCTTCAATGCCCTTGCTGATGGAAGGAGGTTTTCACTCAAAATCTCATGATACATGGCCCCATTCATTCTTTCCTTTACACGGATCAGTCGTCCTGGTCCCTTTGCAGAAAAACAGCCCCAAAGCATGATGTTTCCACCCCCATGCTTCACAGTAGGTATGGTGTTCTTTGGATGCAACTCAGCATTCTTTCTCCTCCAAACACGACAAGTTGAGTTTTTACCAAAAAGTTCTATTTTGGTTTCATCTGACCATATGACATTCTCCCAATCCTCTTCTGGATCATCCAAATGCTCTCTAGCAAACTTCAGACAGGCCTGGACATGTACTGGCTTATGCAGGGGGACACGTCTGGCACTGCAGGATTTGAGTCCCTGGCGGCGTAGTGTGTTACTGATGGTAGCCTTTGTTACTTTGGTCCCAGCTCTCTGCAGGTCATTCACTAGGTCCCCCCGTGTGGTTCTGGGATTTTTGTTCACTGTTCTTGTGATCATTTGGACCCCATGGGGTGAGATCTTGCGTGGAGCCCCAGATCGAGGGAGATTATCAGTGGTCTTGTATGTCTTCCATTTTCTAATAATTGCTCCCACAGTTGATTTCTTCACACCAAGCTGCTTACCTATTGCAGATTCAGTCTTCCCAGCCTGGTGCAGGTCTACAATTTTGTTTCTGGTGTCCTTTGACAGCTCTTTGGTCTTGGCCATAGTGGAGTTTGGAGTGTGACTGTTTGAGGTTGTGGACAGGTGTCTTTTATACTGATAACAAGTTAAAACAGGTGCCATTAATACAGGTAACAAGTGGAGGACAGAGGAGCCTCTTAAAGAAGTTGTTACAGGTCTGTAAGAGCCAGAAATCTTGCTTGTTTGTAGGTGACCAAATACTTATTTTACTAAGGAGTTTACCAATTAATTCATTAAAAATCCTACAATGTGATTTCCTGGATTCTTTCCCCCCATTCTGTCTCTCATAGTTGAAGTGTACCTATGATGAAAATTACAGGCCTCTCTCATCTTTTTAAGTGGGAGAACTTGCACAATTGGTAGCTGACTAAATACTTTTTTGCCCCACTGTATTACTAAAAATATTCCACACTTACAAAAAAATGAAAGGTGTACATGCAACACGTGTAGGAAATATGCAGCCATTTACAATTCAATTGCAGATGGCACATTTCAGCCCGTCAGGTCGAGGCTAATAATAAACTCTTAGGATGGAGTGCGTGTATGAAACAGAGCCCATTCCTCTCGGCTTGAAAGACAAGAGGGTTCTGAAAGACAGCTGAGAACAATGCTGTTGTCAACAAGGCTACACTTTTCTAGGTCAGCTCCATAGAAAGTTGTGGCCTTGAGGCATGTATGCATTATTAATATTGCAGTATGATATTTTACAACCAGCACAATGCATCAAAATTTCCCAAGTGACACTCTAAATGCAAGTGTCCATGATTTAGTAAGTACTTACCTTGTGTTTGACTTTTGGAATGGTTTTGGACTGGCAGCCATTTTAAACATTTCGGTTGTCTAGGGTCATTGCTTCACTGAGACAACGAGAAAAAGTCTGAATTCCAGGTTGCCTTAACATGTTCATTAAGAAAGTTTTATAATACTGTAATAATTCATAGCACAAGACAAATACTTTCCTTTCGAAGAGTTTGCGTAACTTGGGGGGGAACCCTTGGGATTTGATTTGCAGCATGGTCATGGTTTGAAAGTAGCTCAAAGATATCCTTACGAAACATTTTTCACTTTTTAACTTAATTTAAATGGCCCTGATAATTGGTGCACTGATCAAGCACAGGACCTGGGGCTTGATGAGACTATACCATGGAGGTTCCTTGACATGGTCCCTCCCTGCACACTGGACCCAGGGTTTGATGAGACTATACATTGGAGGTTCCTGAAACTGGCCCCACCCCTGTGCACTGGACCCAGGGCTTGACAAGACTATACCCTGAAGCTTCATTAAACTGACCTCACCCCTGCGCACTGGGCTTGGGGCTTGACTAGACTATATCTTTGAGGTTCATTGGCATGACCCTACCCCTGCGCACTGGGCCTGTGGCGTGACGAGACAATACATTGAAGCTTCATTAAAATGGCCCCACCCCTGCACCCTGGGCCAAGGGCTTGACTAGACTATACATTGGAGGTTCATTGGCATGACCCTACCCCTGCGCCCTAGGTCCGGGGCTTGACTAGATTATCCAATCCAATTTTATTTATAAAGCACAGTTTAAATAAACACAAAGGTTTCCAGAGTGCTGTACAATAAATAAACACAATAAAACTATACAATAAAATAAGTGCTGTACAATAAAATAACACCATAGAACATAAAATAAAAAATAAATTATTAAATAGGCTGTCCACTCCAAATAAAATATCTGTGTACATAAAATCAACAACCTACATGGTGTTAAAAGCCAAAGAAAAGAGGTGCATTTTAAGAAGAGTTTTAAAATTAGACAGTGAGGAGGCCTGTCTAATGTGCAGCGGCAATGCATTCCATAATTTTGGAGCTGCAACCGAAAAAGCCCGGTCCCCTCTGAGCTTCAGCCTAGTCTTGGGAACTCTCAGGAGCAGCTGGTCAGCTGACCTGAGAGCTCGGCTGGGTGTATAGGGGTATAGCAGCTCAGAGAGGTACGATGGAGCAAGACCGTTTAAAGATTTAAAAACAAATAAAAGAATTTTAAAATGAATTCTAAAATGGACGGGTAGCCAGTGGAGCAAAGCTAAAATCGGTAAAATGTGCTTAAATTTCCTTGTGCCAGTTAAAAGGCGTGCGGCTGCATTTTGTACTAGTTGAAGATGTGCAATGGAGGACCCACTGACCCCCATATAAAGTGCATTGCAGTAATCTAGCCGAGTGGTCACAAAGGCATGAATTACTGTTTTAAAGTGCTGTCTGGGTAAAAAAGGTTTTATTTTTGCCAACTGCCGCAACTGAAAATAGCTTCCTTTCACCACTGCTTTAATCTGGCTATCAAACTTAAGGTCCCCGTCCACTTTTACCCCCAAATCATTAACTATAGGTTTGGCATATTGTGCCAAGGAACCCAGATCGACTGAGGGGGTCACAGAGGTGCCACCAAAGACTATCACTTCAGTCTTTTTTTCATTAAAATTTAAAAAGTTTAGAGACATCCAAGCCTTGACATCCTCTAAACAATTTAACAGTGGTTTAAGGGAGTATGAATCAGCCTTTTTTAGGGGCACATAAATCTGAGTGTCATCAGCATAACAGTGGAAAAGAATGCCATGCTTCCTGAGAATGGAACCAAGTGTAAGAAGATACAAAGAAAATAGAAGAGGGCCCAGCACTGAACCCTGTGGAACCCCACATAAGATAGGAGCAGTGGAGGACACAGAGTCATCAAGGCTGACACAGAATGTCCAGTGAGACAGGTAAGACCTGAACCATTCCAATGCCAAGCCCCTGATGCCCACCCACTGCTCCAAACAATCAATCCGTATGTCATGGTCCACTGTGTCAAAAGCAGCAGTTAAGTCTAGGAGCACAAGGATTACACAGTGACCAGAGTCAGTAGCTAAAAAGACGTCATTAAAAACTCTTAAAAGCGCTGATTCTGTGCTATGCAATGTTTTAAAACCAGATTGGAAAATTTCAAGAACATTTTGTCATTTAAAAAGTCCATGAGCTGAGAGTAGACAATCTTCTCTAAGATTTTTGAAAAGAAGGACAGTTTAGAAATTGGCCTAAAATTAGCCATAACAGCAGGATCCAGTCCGGGTTTTTTGATCAGTGGCTGCACAACTGCATGTTTGAAATGTACTCCTGAGGATAGACTGCTGTTAATGATGCTGTGTAAATATGGCCCCGCAGTGAGGAAAACCTCCTTAAAAATTTGAGGAGGAACAGGGTCACTGATGGCTTTAAATGTCCCATAGTCTCCTGCACAAACCGCAGGGTAACCGGTTCAAATGAATCAAAAGTAGCAGAACAGGGTACAAACACTGAGGGGTCATAAGCAGGAAGTGAAATAAGTGCTCTAGTACAGGTGACTTTAGCACCTGTGACTTTAGATTATACCTGAAAGGTTCATTAAACTGGCCCCACCCCTGCGCACAGAACCAGGGGCTTGACTAGACTATAACTAGGAGGTATCTTAAACTGGCCTCACTCCTGTGCACTGGGTCTGGGGCTTGACTAGACAATACCTTAGAAGTTCATTACACTGGCCTCATCCCTGTGCACTGGACCAGGGGCTTGACAAGAACATCTCATCTCATCTCATCTCATTATCTCTAGCCGCTTTATCCTTCTACAGGGTCACAGGCAAGCTGGAGCCTATCCCAGCTGACTATGGGCGAAAGGCGGGGTACACCCTGGACAAGTCGCCAGGTCATCACAGGGCTGACACATAGACACAGACAACCATTCACACTCACATTCACACCTACGGTCAATTTAGAGTCACCAGTTAACCTAACCTGCATGTCTTTGGACTGTGGGGGAAACCGGAGCACCCGGAGGAAACCCACGCGGACATGGGGAGAACATGCAAACTCCACACAGAAAGGCCCTCGCCGGCCCTGGGGCTCGAACCCAGGACCTTCTTGCTGTGAGGCGACAGCGCTAACCACTACACCACCGTGCCGCCCTGACAAGAACATACCTTGAAATTTCATAAAAGTGGCAATGCCCCATTCACTAGGCCTGGGGCTTGACTATACCTTGGAGGTTCATTAAAGCAGCCCCACCCAGTGCACTGGGCCCAGGATTTGACTATACCTTGGAGATTCATTAAAGCAGCCCGACCCCCATGCACTGGGCCCAGGGCTTGACTATACCTTGGAGATTCATTAAAGCAGCCCCACCCCTGTGCACTCGGCCTGAGGCTTGACTATACCTTGAAGGTTCATTAAAGCAGCCCCACCCAGTGCACTGGGCCCGGGGCTTGACTATACCTTGGAGATTCATTAAAGCAGCCCCACCCAGTGCACTGGGCCCAGGGCTTGACTCTTCCTTAGAGGTTCATTAAAGTGGCTCCACCCCTGTGCACTAGGCTTGAGGCTTGACTATACCTTGGAGGTTCATTAAAGCATCACTTCCCGTGCACTGGGCCTTGACTATACCTTGGAGGTTCATTAAAGTGTCACTTCCCTGTGCACTGGGCCTGAGGCTTGACTATACCTTGGAGGTTCATTAAAGCAGCCCCACCCAGTGTACTAGGCCCAGGGCTTGACTATACCTGGAGGTTCATTAAAGTGTCACTTCCCCGTGCACTGGGCCTGAGGCTTGACAATACCTTGGAGATTCATTAAAGCTGTCCCACCCCCCATAAACTGGGCCTGGGGCTTGGCTATACCTTGGAGGTTCATTAAAGCATCACTTCCCCATGCACTGGGCCTGAGGCTTGACTATACCAAGGAGGTTCATTAAACCATCACTTCCCTGTGCACTGGGCCTGAGGCTTGACTATACATGGAGGTTCATTAAAGCTGTCCCACCCCAGTGCACTGGACCCGGGGCTTGACTATACCTTGGAGGTTCATTAAAGTGGCACCACCCCCATGATCTGTGCCCGGGGCTTGACTATACTTTGGATGTTCATTAAAGCAGCTCCACCCCCATACACTGGACCCTGAGCTTGATTATACCTCGGCGGTTCTTTAAAGCAGCTCCACCCCCATGCATTGGACCCCGGGCTTGACTATACCTTGGATGTTCATTAAAGCAGCCCCACCTCTGTACACTCGGCCTGAAGCTTGACTATACCTTAGAGGTTCATTAAAGCTGTCCCACCCCAGTGGACTAGGCCTGGGGCTTGACTATACCTCGGAGGTTCATTAAAGCACCTCCACCCCCATGCACTGGACCCCGGGCTTGACTATACCTCAGTGGTTCATTAAAGCAGCTCTACCTCCATGCAGTGGGCCCTGGGCTTGACGAAAGCTTGGAAGTTCATTAAAGCAGCTCCACCACCACAGACTCGGGCTGAGGCTTGACTATACTTCAGAGGTTCATTAAAGCTGTCCCAGTCCCATGCACTGGGCCCAGGGCTTGACTATACCTTGGAGGTTCATTAAAGCAGCCCTACCCCCATGATCTGGGCCCAGGGCTTGACTATACCTCTGAGGTTCATTAAAAGTGTCCCGTCCCACCCCCATGCAAAAGGCCTGGGACTTGACTATACCTTGGCGGTTCATTTAAGCAGCACCACCCCTGTGCATGAGGCCTGAGGCTTGACTATACCTAGGAGGTTCATTAAAGCTGTCCCACCACCGTGCACTGGGTCTGGGGCTTGACTATACCTAGGAGGTTCATTAAAGCTGTCCCACCACCGTGCACTGGGTCTGGGGCTTGACTATACCTTGGTAGTTCGTTAAAGTGTCACTTCCCCATGCACTGGGCCTGAGGCTTGACTATACCAAGGAGGTTCATTAAAGTGTCACTTCCCCGTGCACTGGGCCTGGGGCTTGACTATACCTTGGAGGTTCCTTAAAGTGGCACCACCCCTGTGCACTAGGCTTGAGGCTTGACTATACCTCTGAGGTTCATTAAAGCTGTCCCACCACCGTTCACTGGGCCTGGGGCTTGACTATACCTTGGAGGTTCATTAAAGCAGCCCTACCCCCATGCATTGGGCCAGGGGCTTGACTATACCTTGGTGGTTAATCAAAGCAGCCCCACTCCTATGCACTGGGCACTGGGCCTAGGGCCCAGGGCTTGACTAGACTATACCTTGCAGATTCATTGGCATGACCCCACCCCTCTGCACTGGACCAGGGGCTTGAATAGCCTTTACCTTGGAGGTTCATTAAGCTGGCCCCACCCCTGTGCACTGGGCCTGGTGCTTGACAGGATTATACATTGAAGGTTCATTAAACTGTCCCCACCCCTGCGCACTGGACCAAGGGCTTGACTAGACTATACCTTGGAGGTTCATTTACATGATCCCACCCCTGTGCACTGAGCCCGGGACTTGATTAGACTATACTTTGGCGGTTCATTAAACTGGCCCCACCCTGCATACTAGGCCCAGGGCTTGAAGTGTTCATGATTTCATAATTACTTACATTGTCTTTGACTTTTGGAATTGTTTTGGATAGGCAGCCATTTTAAACATTTCAGTTGTCTAGGGTCATTGCTTCACTGAGACAACTCGAAAACATCCAGATTACCTTAATATGTCCTTTAATTTTTTTTATAATGCTGTAAAAATACACAGAACAAGTCAAATACTTTCCTTTCCAAGAGTTTGTGTCCCATGGGGGAAACTCTTGGGATTTGATTTGCAACATGGTAATGGTTCGAAAGTAGCTCAAAGATATCCTGAAGAAATATCTTTCACTTTTTAACTTAAATTGCCCTGATAATTGCTACACTGATCAAGACCTTTTATGAACCAGCCACAACCTGACCCATAACTTAAAAACAACAACATTTGACATTTTTCTTTCTTAAAAATGAAATATTTTTCTACATTTGAACTAAGGATCAGTAAAATCTCCACTTCTGGTCATTTTAAAATATAAAGACCATGGGAAAGCCCCAATCAAGCGATATATATATATATCTCGCTTGATTGGGGCTTTCCCATGGTCTTTATATTTTAAAATATATATCTCACACACACTATTTCAGACTTGAAACACATATGCATACTCACCCTTCCTAGAAGCTTCCTTGAAGCCATTTTTCTCCTCATTTTTTTGTTAAGCTTTGAGCAGTGAGGAATAAAACATGACAGGGCATGCTGTTGTAGGAAAATAATTAATGATGAGAAATGAACAGCATGGTTCAAAGTGTTTTATTCCTCTAATAGCACAGCAGTTTGCCAAAAATTACAATTTTTTATGAACAGAATTTTTTTTATCCATTTATAACTACATATAATGTTGTGGACTGTCCAGGAGACAGACAGACAGACAGACACACACACACACACAAAGTAGAATACACTCTCCCATGATGGAAAACCTTTAAAAAGTTCAGACATCCAAGGCTCCTTCCATTAACCTTTACCAAAAGCTTCACAATACTGATGATTAGACGTTCTTCTTTTGTCAAAAACACTTTTTAAAATCTGTTCATTATTAGCCTTACAGTGGTGCTTGAAAGTTTGTGAACCTTTTAGAATTTTCTATATTTCTGCATAAATATGACCTAAAACATCATCAGATTTTCACACAAGTCCTAAAAGTAGATAAAGAGAACCCAGGTAAACAAATGAGACAAAAATATTATACTTGGTCATTTATGCATTGAGGAAAATGATCCAATATTACATATCTGTGAGTGGCAAAAGTATGTGAACCTTTGCATTCAGTATCTGGTGTGACCCCCTTGTATAGCAATAACTGCAACTAAACATTTCCAGTAACTGTTGATCAGTCCTGCACACCGGCTTGGAGGAATTTTAGCCCATTCCTCCGTACAGAACAGCTTCAACTCTGGGATGTTGGTGGGTTTTCTCACATGAACTGCTCGCTTCAGGTCCTTCCACAACATTTCGATTGGATTAAGGTCAGGACTTTGACTTGGCCATTCCAAAACATTAACTTTATTCTTCTTTAACCATTCTTTGGTAGAATGACTTGTGTGCTTAGGGTCGTTGTCTTGCTGCATGACCCACCTTCTCTTGAGATTCAGTTCATGGACAGATGTCCTGACATTTTCCTTTAGAATTCACTCGTATAATTCAGAATTCATTGTTCCATCAATGATGGCAAGCAGATGCAGCAAAACAGGCCCAAACCATGATACTACCACCACCATGTTTCACAGATGGGATAAGGTTCTTATGCTGGAATGCAGTGCTTTCCTTTAAAACCAAAAAAGTTCTATTTTGGTCTCATCCGTACACAAAACATTTTTCCAATAGCCTTCTGGCTTGTCCACATGATCTTTAGCAACCTGCAGATGAGCAGCAATGTTCTTTTTGGAGAGCAGTGGTTTTCTTCTTGCAACCCTGCCATGCACACCATTGTTGTTCAGTGTTCTTCTGATGGTGGACTCATGAACATTAGCCAATGTGAGAGAGGCCTTCAGTTGCTTAGAAGTTACTCTGGGGTCCTTTGTGACCTCGCCGACTATTACAGTACACGCCTTGCTCTTGGAGTGATCTTTGTTGGTCGACCACTCCTGGGGAGGGTAACAATGGTCTTGAATTTCCTCCATTTGTACACAATCTGTCTGACTGTGGATTGGTGGAGTCCAAACTTTTTAGAGATGATTTTGTAACCTTTTCCAGCCTGATGAGCATCAACAACGCTTTTTCTGAGGTCCTCAGAAATCTCCTTTGTTCGTGCCATGATACACTTCCACAAACGTGTGTTGTGAAGATCAGACTTTGATAGATCCCTGTTCTTTAAATAAAACAGGGTGCCCACTCACACCTGATTGTCATCCCATTGATTGAAAACACCTGACTCAAATTTCACCTTCAAATTAACTGCTAATCCTAGAGGTTCACATACTTTTGCCACTCACAGATATGTAATATTGGATCATTTTCCTCAATAAATAAATGACCAAGTATAACATTTTTATCTCATTTGTTTAACTGGGTTCTCTTTATCTACTTTTAGGACTTGTGTGAAAATCTGATGTTTTAGGTCCTATTTATGCAGAAATATAGAAAATTCTCAAGGGTTCACAAACTTTCAAGCACCATTGTAGATTATGTGAAGCCTCTGACATTCAAGTCCCTGTGAATGAGCTGTTACCATAGAAATGATAATGCATTACAGCCGACACTGCTGTCAGAGCTGCTGTTATAACCGATCACATTTGAGAACGTAACAGTGATGTGGTATAAGAGATAAGATATACTTTACAGTGACAGAAAACAAATAGCACTCTGCATAAGTAAATTGATAATTTATTGTAATTCACCAAAGAATACTCTGTTTAGAAAATAAACAAATAAATACATGAATAAATAAACAGCCAGCAATAAGGATGATGACCAGCAAAATTAAAGGCCAAGTACCAAATGAACCAGCCACTTGGTTTGCAGAAACTAATAACAATTAACATAATATCTGCCAGAAAATGAACTGTGAACTTCCGCTATGTAAAGTTCTCTCGAACTAAAGACAAGCCTACATGGGTTGTAAAGATAGAAGGATTTTATTTTTCAAGTATTACGTTTCCCCTCAGTGTCAGTTTGACCTGCCAGGATTGGGATGATATGATGATGATGAAGAGGTGGTGCATCACAGACAAACACCCACATCGAGTACACATCATCTATCCTGACTGACACGACTTACACACAACAGAATCACCTGAAAGCAAAAAGCCTGCACATTTAGCTTATTGCTCATTTACATTCACCTTGTAATTTCTTAACCCATTAATGACTATAGCAATCTTTAATGTGTAAAGTGTAAAGTTAAACTCCACTACACTAAGCCTACACAGAACATCTAGCACAATCACGGTGAAGATAGTATATGTGATCAGCGGTTATTGATTGTTTTGCTTCTTGGTTTCAAGTAAGCCCTGAACTAAGCCATAGTGATAAGCCCTTCTAATAAGGAGTTATTGTTTGATTCAACCCTAAATGTTTATACAGAATTACAGGACTAGCTAGGTGAGCTATGGTATTCCCTGGTACTAGAATATACAGTGGATAAGTAACTGCACTGATGTACCTGATGTTTCTTATTAGGGCTGGTGTCAAAGGAAGCTGCTGTTTAGTTTACAGCACACACAGATCTCACACCACACACACACACACACACAAACACACAGGACACACGTTTGAGTCATAAACGCCATGTTAGAGAAGGTAGTTTATCAGGATATAAGGTGATCGTGCATAATTATTCCAAAACGCCAGTTTGAAAATCACTATTAACGTCAGCTATGAGTTTGTGATTGTTAGCAGCAGTTAAATCAAGCTCTTTTAAAAGCTGGAGAAAGATTTTGTACTTAAAACTACATAGAAGGAAACAGAGATCAAGGGAATATTAGAAATTAGTTATGCCCAAAGTGTAGATTTTCTCCCCCATCCACTTTTTTTTTAAATAAACTTTACAACCTTTTTTTTTCTTTTTTGGTTGAGCATTACTACATTTGATGGCCTGTATTCTGTGGATGCAGATTGTAGATTGTGCTTTGAACCTTTTGTATGTCTGTTTCACTGACTGCACGTATGTATGCAAGTCCAAAAGATAAGATTTCAGTGCATTTCCAGATACATCATCTGTAGGTTAAGACAGAAAATGGCGAGCAGTTAGCAGGAAAGGAAGTGCTGTCTCTGGCTGTCTGTCTCCCTTAGGCCACGGCAGGAGAAGTGCTCCAGAAACACCAGCGACGGCGAGAGAGGTGCTTGTTCAGGACCACATCTTCCTTCTCTCTCTCCTTCTTCACCCGCTGATAGTGATCTTCCTCCTTCAGGTACCAAACCGGAGGCCAGCGATGCTTCTCAAAATACTCTTGGTTTTCTGCTCGCATGACAGACACACAGAGAGCAATCAAGGGCAAGAAAGTTGGCATACCAATAAATAAATAAATAAAACCCCGGGCGGCACGGTGGTGTAGTGGTTAGCGCTGTCACCTCACAGCAAGAAGGTCCGGGTTCGAGCCCCGTGGCCGACGAGGACCTTTCTGTGCAGAGTTTGCATGTTCTCCCCGTGTCCGCGTGGGTTTCCCCCACAGTCCAAAGACATGCAGGTTAGGTTAACTGGTGACTCTAAATTGACCGTAGGTGTGAATGGTTGTCTGTGTTTATGTGTCAGCCCTGTGATGACCTGGCGACTTGTCCAGGGTGTACCCTGCCTTTCACCCGTAGTCAGCTGGGATAGGCTCCAGCTTGCCTGCGACCCTGTAGAACAGGATAAAGCGGCTAGAGATAATAGAAACTTTAGAGGTTTTAATTATGAAGACCTTAAGGTCCCATAGTATGAGGGTACTTCAAAAAGTTCTTGGCCACACCCAGAAACAAAGGGCATAACTCCCATTTTGGGCCACAACTGTATACTATAAAGCCTTGTATCACTGTCCTCAAAAACTCAAATGACAGAAGCCATCAAAGAAAAAAAGTGAGGAAAGCTTCGAGATGGCGTGCTGTTCCTCCATTACAATGCACCTGTCCACACAGCACAGGTGGCAGAAGCAGAAGCAGCCAAATGTGCCTTTGAACTGCTGCTCCATGCACCTTATTCGCCCAACCTGGCACCGTCTAACCTCTATCTGTCTGTTTCCCAAACTGAAATCCCACTTGCATGGTCGCCATTTTCAGAATGGTGAAGTCATCCATGCTGTTGAGGAGGATCTGGAGGCTCAAGATGTGACCTTCTTCCATGAAAGGATAGTCAAGTCAAGTTTATTTTTATAGCACTTTTAACAATAGACATTGTCGCAAAGCAGTTTTACAGAATTTTAATGACTTTAAACATGAGGTAATTTTGTCCCTAATCTATCCCTAATGAGCGAGCCTGTGCCGACAGCGGCAAGGAAAAACTCCCTCAGATGGCATGAGGAAGAAACCTTGAGAGGAACCAGACTCAAAAGGGAACCCATCCTCATTTGGGTGATAACAGACAGCGTGATGACATTTTTAACAGTTTTAACATGAAGTCTGTTTCATTGATGTTATAACTCTTCATTGATGGAAACTTGAGTGCAAAACGCTGGTTATGAATGTAACCGGGTTCTATGACTAAGTGGAAGACCGCCAGGGCGGTGCTGAAAGCACTAGTGGAAGCATCTTTGCGTCCGCGCGTTTCGAGAACCGCATACAAAAGTTGTCATCTCATGATGTATGACATGCCTGCCTACATAAGGCAACATTCCACGTCATTTGGCCTCAAGATCATTCTCGCGCAATCCGAGTGACCAAAGACCCTGGCGGTCTTCCACTTAGTCATAGAACCACGGTTACATTCGTAACCAGCGTTCTATTTCCTTCACTCCAGACTGCCAGGGCAGTGCTGAAAGCACTAGTGGAAGACGAATACCAACCCAGTCACGAGGAATTCAGAAGACCATCACCACCTTCTGGAAGAACAGCTGCACACAGCAATGGCATGGACGCAACATTTATCCTGTAGTACCAGGCAAATGTACATGTATTGGACCAAGTTGCAGCAGCACAAATGTCAGAGAGTGGTACGCCCCGGAGAGCTGCCCATGATGTTGCCTGAGCACGCGTCGAATGGCAGCAGACAGGAGAGGGCACAGTATGTCCCATAGATTCATAGGCATAGGTGATTGCCTCTGAACCCAACGGGAGAGCCGCTGCTTGGACAGAGGCCTTCCTCTCGGAGCACCACCAAAACAAACAAACAATTGGTCTGTCATACGAAAGGCTGCCGTCCTATCAAAATAAAACCTTAGAGCCCTGACAGGGCACAACTCTGCACGCAAGTCCGTCCTGTCCGCCGGTATAGCAGCCAGCAAAATCGACTGGTTGCTAAACTGGGGAGATAAGACTTTCGGGAGGAAAGTTGGGTTTGGCCACAATGAAAACACTGTCAAACATAGGGCCCCAACAAAGACAAACAGTACTCACTGAGAGGGCATGTAGCTCATTCACACGCCGGGCTGTTGTGATGGCAAGAAGAAAAGCCGTTTTAACAGATAGCCACTTAATGTCAGCTGCTGACAGGGGCTCATAAGGAGGCAAGCAAAGGGATTCAAGCACAGTGTTCAGATCCCATGACAGACTCCACACAAAATGAGGAGGATTAAGATGAAATGCCCCTCTCAAAAAGGCCACCACCAGCCGGTGGGACCCAAGTGAAACACCTCCAACCTCTGAATGGTGGGCTGTTAGTGCTGCAACATACATCTTAAGTGTAGATGCAGCCCTGCCAAGCTCTAAAAGGTGCTGCAGGAAATCTAAAGTCTGTGGAACAGAGCAGCTTACTGTAGGGGGTTGATGTTGCGTTCCGCACACCAATCACAGAACACCTTCCACTTGCCTGCATACAAGTGTCGGGTAGATTCTGCACGTGCGTTCACCACAGTGTTCCTGGTCCCTTCTGAACACTCCAGTAGTAGCCCCGGGGCCCCAAGGGCCACACCCAGAGCTTCAGGCATTCAGAACATGGGTGTTGAATCCTGCCCTCCATCTGCGTCAGCAAGTCGGGCCTGTTGGGCAGCTGACAAGGGGGTCCCACTAGTAGTGACAGCAGGAGCTGGAACCATGGCCTGGATGGCCAATGAGGAGCTATCAATAGCACATGGTGACTGTGATCGCGCACACGGCAGAGAGTGCTCCACAATAGTGGTAGAGGGGGAAAGGCATAAAGGATGGCCCTTGGCCAGTCGTGGGCCAGAGCATCCTGCCCCAACACTGCCGTTTCTTTCCCCAGGGAAAACCATGTTGGACAATGAGTTGTCTGACTGCTCGCAAACAGGTCCACAGTCTCTCTCCCACAGGTTTTCCAGATCTGTTCCACCGTGTCTGGATGCATTTTCCAATCCCCTTGAGACACCTTGCCGGTGACAGAGCATCTGCCACACTGTTTAGGCGTCCAGGTAGATAAGATGCTCTTATAGAAAGGAGGTTGTCCTGAGCCCATACTAGGAGACTGTGAGCCACCTGAAGCGCAGTTACAGACCTTGTGCCCCCCTGATGATTGATATAGAAAACAGTTGCCACATTGTCTGTACGTACCAATACATGTTTGCCCTGTAGCACTTCCTGAAAGTGGCGCAACGTCAGAAACACCGCCATCAACTCCAGTGTGTTGATGTGGGACGTGCGCCACGGAGCAGGCCAGGTGCCGTTCACACCTTGCCGACGCCAGACTCCACCCCAACCCATGAGGGAAGCATCTGTCTGGATAACCTCCCACCGTCCCGGTGGGGGACCAAGTAGAACTCCACGAGTGAGAAAGTGTGCCTGGGACCAAGGTCTTAGCGTGAGCATGCAACGGCGTGTTATTCTCACCCTCATGTGTCTGTCTCGCACTGGACACAGACGCAGTTGAAGAAGCCATCTCTGAAAAGCCCTTAGCCACAGAAGACCCAGAGGAATGACTACTGAGGCCGCTGTGAGTTTCCCCAACAGCTGAAGGAGAGAAACATAACGCTGAGTTCCCCCGACACGAAGGTGGTTCACTCCAGTGAGAATTGCACTTATTCTATCTGGCGTGGGACTGGCCAGCATAGTGTTTGAATCCAGGGCAAGGCCGATGAAATGTGTTGCCTGGACTGGGACCAGTTTGCACTTCCTCTGGTTCACCCTGAACCCCAGAGCCGTAATGTGTAGTAGCAACCAGTGAGCATGTTCCCTGACCTGTTCGGGCGATGCCACACAAAGAAGCCAGTCATCCAAGTAAGGGATGACTGGCACTAGAACTAGTGAACAAGGGCACTAGAACCCCTCCTTCTGAAGGGGTTCTAGTGCCACTTGGACGCATTTCAAGAACACCCTTGGTGCCAGAGAAAGTCCAAAGAGGAGAACTCTGAACTGAAAAATCTTTCCCATGAACGAAAAATGAAGGAAGTGCCTGTGGTCCGCGGTAATGGGTATGTGAAAATAGGTGTCCTCGAGATCTATGGTCACAAACCAGTCCTGGTTTGTGACTGCTTGCAGTACATCTGTTGTTCGTAGCATTCGAAAAGGAAGCACCTTCAAGAAACGGTTTAACCTTCTTAAATCTAAAATCAGCCTGAACCCGCCGTCTTTCTTTGGAACGAGAAAATAAACTGAAAAGAAACCCCCTGGGTGAACAATGGGGTCGACCATCTCTATGGCTCCTTTTTGTAGTAACAATTGAACTTCTCTCGACAAGACTTCTGCCTGTCTTGGATTGGTTATAATTGTCTGCCTCACACCCGAATGCATTGGTGGCCGGCGTCAGAATTGCAGGCGGTACCCTTCTGAGAGGGTGGTGAGTAGCCATTGGTTGGTTGTTATTTCACGCCAACGCGCTAGCTGGCTGCCTGTAAAAACTCCTGCCACTGGCCCTGACCTGTCAGTGGTCCTGTCTATGTTTTTCGGGAGGGATGGGGGGGCGACGACGGCGGGGAGGACCCGTCTGTCGAAAAGGGCAAAAACTCATGTGTGGCTGAGCGCCACCCTGCCTGGCCGAGGGAGGTGAGGGATTGGGGGCCCGCTGCTGGGGTCGATGGGGAGACCTTTGTGCAGCTCCAGGGGCCACATGCCTAAAGCGTGAGACAGAAGGGTTTGGCGGAGCTCTGAAGGTGACTGCTACGCCCACATGACGTGAGCAAGACTCTGTAACAGACACACATCTGTCAAGGGCCTCTTGTGCTGCTGGCCCAAAGACCTGTCCAGGTGCCAGTGGGAGGTGCCTCAGGTTGTTCCTGTATACTTCTGGCAGAGGCAATTGAGCCAGCCACACTTGTCGACGGGCTTGCAGCAAGGTGCCCAAGGTAGTGCCACACTGGTTGGCAATGACACCCATAGCCTGCAATGTAAGTTCCAGTACCTCAGCCGCCAGTGGGTCTGCTGATGATGTGTTGAGTGTAATGTGCAGCATAACAAGCATGTGTGCCAGTGAGTTAGACACCCTGCCAAGAAAGGCAGTAGAGTTGTAAGCACAAGAAAGTAGCTTGTCTGTGCGGCGGCACTCAGCGTTAGGGCAATGCACCTACTCCCGAAGTGCTTCATCGGGAGACACAATGAGCAAAGCAATGCTTGATTCGACTACTGGCATGCTACCCAAGCCAAAAGCACCGGGATCCTGCATCGCCGCAAGCATGCGAGACATCTGGTCTGGATGGGCAGATTTTGTAGCAGCCTCCAGGGCAGAGGCCACCACAGAAGTAAAGTCACGACACTGTGGAATTACCAGAGAGACGCGCTGAACACGGTGCAGGAACATGTTCTCAGATCCAGTAGGAGGCACCGGGGTGTCCAACTGCAAACGTGCAAGCAAAGCCTTCAGTGTGGCCTCCACCAAACCCACCACTGAGGCAGACTCCCCAGATCGCCCAGAGGTAACATCACTGCCCGAATCACGGGGCTCAACACCTGGCAGGACTTCGCTTGGTGGCTGCGCCGAGGAAGAAGACTGACTGAAAAAGGTGTCTGAGGCAGCCACAGACATCACTTCCTCTTGGTCAGGTGGCTGAGAACATGAGCCAACGAGTGACAAGGAGGCAGGCGGTGCAGGCTGTTCCTCTACAGTACCTACCTGTGCCCCTGCTGTGGGAGGGGGCCTTGCAAGCAGAGGCAGCAGATGCTCCACTGTAGATGAGAGCAGTTCCAATTTACGCTCTAACTCAGAAGACTTAGATTTTTTGCACTGTTTTGCATGCACTGGTGGTGAAAGCCTACGCTTACGCTGTGTCTGAGAATCCGAGAGCAGAAAACTGCTAGATGCACGTTCCATACCAGCCAGCCGCGCCTGTCTAACAGTAAACGGCATTAACACACAGGAAGGGCATGGATCAGACATTGCCTCCCTTAGATGTTGCATGCCAAGGCACTCCGCACAGTGATCATGTGCATCCAGCACCTCCATTAGATTGGGGCAAGTGGAACACCTCACTGAATCCATCTCAGTGTCTACTCACCCACGATTTTTTTTTTAGAAAAGAAGCAAGGTGTAGCGCTGCTTGCTAGCCTGGCAACCAAGGCTAGCGAGTTCGCAAGCGCAACTTTACCATTACAGACAACGATTTACTAGCAACCAGAAAACCGATGCTCACGTAAAGTTGTAAGTACACGTTAATGTTATTGGCAACCAATTCGCTAACTCACTCAACACTGACAAACCTGCTGGCAACCAAACAGTTTGTGACAGGACCGATATAATAGCCGTCCCTGAAAACTTGGCAGCCAAGATTCAGTGACTATCGATACATAAAACAATCTCAAAATAATGTTAACCAAGTTACCTTAGCGACCAAACAGCTCGCGTGGAGTCGAGTCCCACTGAAGTCCTCTTCGGTCACGAGCTGCACTGTAGATTGTCGCAGGCATTCCCACAGTTAACTGATAACACACACAGAATTCCAATAGAAGAGATGCGATTCCAACGCAAGAAAAAAGAAGAGGCCAAATGACGGGGGATGTTGCCTTATGTAGGCAGGCACGTCATACGTCATGAGATGACAACTTTTGTATGCGGTTCTCGAAACGCGCGGATGCAAAGATGCTTCCACTAGTGCTTTCAGCACCGCCCTGGCGGTCTGGAGTGAAGGAAATAGAACTGTTCATGACAACTGTAGTCCAAAAGTTAGCAAGTCAACTGTAGTCCTCAGCCATAAAAGCATTATTGTAAGTGTCCAGATCATCTTCCAAATGTAACTTTTAACTGTCCCTAGTGAAACTTGAACAGCAGTGGACCAAGTTCACTGACGTTAAAGGAGACCATGTTGAAAAATAATGCAAGAACAATCTTTCTCCTGTGATGTTTTCTGGGTGAGGCTGAGAACTTTTTGAATTACCCCCGTACATGTGCAATTATCGAAATACGAAAAACAAAATTATTACTGTTTTTTGTTTGTTTGTTTGTTTGTTTTAAGAAGATAGGGTCACTAGTCATAACATGGGTTAAATGCCAAGAACAAAATGTGTTATTAAGGTTGATGGTAATTCTCATCTCATCTCATTATCTCTAGCTGCTTTATCCTGTTCTACAGGGTCGCAGGCAAGCTGGAGCCTATCCCAGCTGACTACGGGCGAAAGGCGGGGTACACCCTGGACAAGTCGCCAGGTCATAGACACAGACAACCATTCACACTCACACCTACGGTCAATTTAGAGTCACCAGTTAACCTAACCTGCATGTCTTTGGACTGTGGGGGAAACCGGAGCACCCGGAGGAAACCCACGCAGACACGGGGAGAACATGCAAACTCCGCACAGAAAGGCCCTCATCAGCCACGGGGCTCGAACCCGGAACTTCTTGCTGTGAGGCGACAGCGCTAACCACTACACCACTGCGCCGCCCTTGATGGTAATGGTGTAGGCAAAAATATTTTTACGCTGAACAACTTAAAAATATGATAATTATATTTTCCACTTCTTTGTGTTAACTAAAACGGAGCATTACTACACAGTTTCTGGGTAGCTCATAAGTAAATACGGTTGTCAATCCCAAATACAACACTATCCTCTGCCAAGTGAGAAATTTGGACTTAAATTAGCCATAAAACTTAATAGATTTGTTCACTACAGTATGCTAGCTTTAGGTTACAGACCACTCTTTGAGTAAGCCAAGCTTGTCATGATGCAGAATCTATGGTTACCTAATAAGCAATGAGCAAAAATAAACAGTAAATGGAAATAGAGAAAATGGAAACACAACACCATAACTTAGCCTAGTGAGCTCTGATAACTAGATGATGATAGCTGTGAGAAATTTTACATCAAAATCTTACTAAAAAAAAAACATATTAAGTTAAAAGGTTGTCTCAGTTTTGAACTTAAAGAAGTACTGCACACTAAAAAGTTTTTTTGAGCTGTAAACTAAACAATATACTCCAGTGTACTATGATGAAACACAGCAATGCTCGTGTTAATATTGACAAAATTACCATTTTTATTAAAAAAAAAAAATCAGCATTGTATGGGTTGAAAACCGCTTAAAACGCTATCTACTGGTTAAAATCATCCTGAACCTTGCAAGGCTGATGCTGACGTTGAGCCGACCGCTTGGTACTTCTCAACATCATGAAAGTTTTATTGAAAAAAAAAATAGAACATTAACTCTGGCCTTGTGTGGGAGTCTGAAACCATACTCATTTTCAAATAGATGGTCACCATGAATCATCATTCACAGGAGTTTATACCCTCACCCCCACCTCCGGGTGCCCCATCCTGCACCCATCCTCAAGGTGGAATTGCTGGGTTTCAGTCATGTGACTTTTCTTAGCGGTTTTACCGGAAGTGAAATAGCTGGTGGTCTAAATGGCTGCCGTTGTGCAAACAACTAGCGATAACTTATCAGAGTGAGTATGTTCACAATCCAGGAGCCACTGTTCACTTTAGATCTATTCAGAAGATTGCTATGTGCAATGGAATCGACCTGTACAGTCTGGGAAAGAAGGATTTGTCGTACGATCTCGAAAACTACCCTTCAGTCGAGTTCCCCGACATCTCGAACTATCTGGTGTCGCAGACGTCCTTCTACACCGCAAAACACATGAAAGCGTGGAAGAGTATGGAGGCTTACGACTTTTTTGTATGTGGCTGGGTAAAGGACCTCGCTATCAAGTCGCTGCCGAATGAATCCTGGATTGTTTTTGTCCATGTAAATATGTTTTTTTTAAGCTTTTCGTTCATGTCTTTACAACGAAGCACTGCAAGTTGAAGTGTAAACAAACAGTTGGCTTGATTCTCACTTGTGTTGGCTCTTATCTCTCAGCTAAATCATTCACAAAGATCATCAGAAACCCTTTTAAAGACCTGGAGCTTAGTTAAACAAGACGGAGAAGTGATCACGACGCATTGTAACTGTACGGCTGGGGAAGAATTTTGTCACGACCTTCATGCATATGGACTTTGTGAGGAGTGAGGAGTAAACAAAGAAACAGCTGGGGACTTTAGCGCTTTGTGACTAAAAAAAGTACCGTAAAATAACGACACATAGCAAGAAAAGTACTTGAAAAACACTAAGGACATAGCCGAGAGGGAGATAGAAACCTTTCACCAAGTGATCACTGCAAACTCAAGCATGCTTCGACTCGGCTCCCTTCGATTTCAGTGAGAGGTTCGAAAGCCACCTTTCTCGACGTCTTTTTGTGAAATCCTGTATTTGTTCACCCTTTTTCATTGGTTCATGGGGAGCCCTGAAGAAACTTATCAGTTTCATGGTTTGATCGATTCGAACAACCTAAACAACGCATTTTTCGTAAGGCATTTTTCATGCGAGCAATGTACCTTCTCTGTACAAACGCTTTGTCAACTGAGCTTTGGTAGACCACCAGCTAAAGTTTTGAATAACGAATTAGGTGGATGTGACGTCACATGAAACCCAGCAATTAGGCTCAGAGCTGGGGGTGGAGTTATACTTTGATGAGGATTAACTGATTACTGATGAGTCAGTATCTTAAAATCACAGAATTGTCAGGTAGAAGCTTAAAATTTCAAGATGCAGATTTGTCAATCAACTTACTTGTAGACATTCTCTGTGATAAAACTGAAGTATGATTGCAGTGCTTTATGGGAATACAGATGATCCAGATCATGACTGTGCTCCAGACGAATATAAACACTAGAAATGCTTAACTGGCTGCTGCATCAGACATAATATATATGGTTTCCCCGTTGGCTTTAATAAAGTATGAATGCATATATATTGGTTTTCCAAAGCTACGTGATTGCACTGTATGTATATATTCCTCTGAAACCAGAAGCCAATAAATAAATACAAGCATAATATAAAATGTCCATGTACACACCATGTACTGAATACACTACCGTTCAAAAGTTTGGGGTCACTTTGAAATTTCCTTATTTTTGAAAGAAAAGCACTGTTCTTTTCAATGAAGATCACTTTAAACTAATCAGAAATGCACTCTATACATTGCTAATGTGGTAAATGACTATTCTAGCTGCAAATGTCTGGTTTTTGGTGCAATATCTCCATAGGTGTATAGAGGCCCATTTCCAGCAACTCTCACTCCAGTGTTCTAATGGTACAATGTGTTTGCTCATTGCCTCAGAAGGCTAATGGATGATTAGAAAACCCTTGTACAATCATGTTAGCACAGCTGAAAACAGTTTAGCTCTTTAGAGAAGCTATAAAACTGACCTTCCTTTGAGCAGATTGAGGCTACATCCACACGACAACGGCAACGAGATGTTATTTAAAAAAATATCGCGTCCAAATGGGCAACGATCAGTAAAATATCAGGTCCATATGGCAATGCAACGCTTGCTGAAAACGATGCAATACACATGCCACACATCTAGGGGCGCTGTAAGACGGTCCCTTCGGAGACACCAGAACAATAGAAGAAGTAAGGACGCATGTGCATAAACTATTATGTGCGAGACTTCATATTAGCCACAAAGTCAGAAAAATCTGTTCGTAAAATTACATTATAATGACCAAATACAATGAAAAGTATTTTTCCAGTCTCACCTGTGAAAGGTAATCCCATGTGATCTCGTTTGGACGGTAAACCTGTTGGTACAGTTAAACGCAGCACATGAATGAGGCATCTTTATTCTCCGCTTTGACCCATCCAATATGGCGGCGAGGATGACGTATGATTCTACGCGGAAGGCGGCGTCTTTAATGGTCTGAAATAAATTGAATGCTACACGTTGATGGATTAATTTGTTCTTCTACGCCCTTTTTGAGGAATGTATTGTAGGACTTAAACCAACATCTGAAGAGGTGAGATCGCTCCTTTTTTTCCCTATTTTTGCTGGCGGGATTGACTCTCTCTCTCTCACTTTGCACCATTACACAATAAATATTCACAGTGAAAATATTTTGTAAGCGCGTTTCATGAACCAAGTTATAGGATTTGTTGACAACTCGCATCGAGTTCGTTACACTTCTACCCGGTGTGAAGCACTCACAGTCATGTGGTTGTGACGTCATCGTAAACAAATCCGTTCTACTCATCCAGACGACTTCGCAACGGCAACGTTGCCAGATCTTTCCACTCTGGAACCCGTTCTCAAAAGATTGCGTTTTGGGGCACCCAAAATGCCGGTGCCGTGTGGACGTCAGGCCGAAATGATAAACAATTGTATCGGATTCACCTGAATCCGTTGCCGTGTGGACAGGGCCTGAGTTTCTGGAGCATCACATTTGTGGGGTCGATTAAATGCTCAAAATGGCCAGAAAAATGTCTTGACTATATTTTCTATTCATTTTACAACTTATGGTGGTAAATAAACGTGTGACTTTTCATGGAAAACACTAAATTGTCTGGGTGACCCCAAACTTTTGAACGGTAGTGTAGATCCATTTCTCTATTAGCTCAGTATCAGGTTCAGTGTCTCATAGTCATGATCTTACCTAGCGATTTGGACTTGATTTCTTTGCGATAACTGGCACAGATGTTATTATAATGAGTGCATATGTGATGCAGGCACCAAGCAGTAAGTTGGTTGGCATTATGGAACTGTGAGGAAAAAGCAAACATGTCAGTGTACAACATATGATAAACAAAGATTTTTTAAATAAATATATATTTTGCATAATAAATACCTGTGCAAGCTCCAGGTAGTTGAGAACCTCGCCGTCTGTGTCTTGGCCATCCCGAGAGGCTTTCACCAGCTCACTCACAGCATATTGCTCTGTTGGAGAAGGAAAGTTTTAAAACAGAACTCAGACTGCTAAAACATTTTGGCACAGTATTAGAAACAGTTTATTAAGTGACAAGTCTAAATTAGGAAACTGGATGTTTTTGTTGACAAAGGCTTAGGCACCGTTCCACAAAGCCTTTGCATTTATGCAAGCCTTAGATCAGTGCCAGACTGTCAGTATTACTGTTTAACATCTCTGTTGGATGACATTAAACTAGACAACCTACAATCCATGATGTGTGGAATGGCTCTTTTCCCCCCCAGAGCCTTGACGTTGCTTGTTGCTAAGCAACACTGAACAGAGGAATCAAAAAGATAGTTTGATCCAAGTCTGTAGTGTGTGTGTGTGTGTGTGTGTGTGTGAGAGAGAGATGGAGAGTGCACCTGTCAGGGCAATGAGGCGGGGAAGGCACAGTCTGTTTGCCAGAGCAATTAATTCCATTGGGTCCAAATCAGCCATGGGTGACAGCTGATTGGTGTAGAGATACTCCAGCACTGCCTGCATACACGCCCTGCTGGTGTTAGGAAAAGAGACCTAGCAACAAAGTGCGCACACACACAAACACACACAAAGCGGCCACTTTATAAGGTACACTTAGATTATACTCTTTAAAAATAACATGCAAAAGTAATGACATCACAGCCATCCATGTCCAGGAGTCCAAGACAGCAAAACTGGCCATGCTCTCAAGGTAGCAGGAATGACATTACTCACTCCACTGCCAATCACAGTGACACTAACCAACGAGCTCAGGTATGCTGAGGAAGGTAGATAGCCCTTTCCTCCAAGAGCATTATGGGACTTGAGCAGCAGTTTGAACAGATGCAGTTGGCTTCCTTCACGTGTCTTGGAGGAGGCATGTGTTAGCCATCACTGCCCCCAGTTGGTAGCCATCATGTGACAGAAAGCAGACTGGGTATTGGCAAAGACCAAATTATGGATAAAATGGGTGAATAAATCATGTACAATGAACTAAATGAACTATGCAAGTCCAGGAAACCGGGAAATAAAAATATGAACTATTATACATACATGCCACTTTTTCCATGGAATAAAAATGTTTATTTTTTTCGTGGTCCAGTTTCCATCAAATCCTGCGCTCTGATTGGCTGGCAAGTGGGTCTGTATCCTACGATACGAACCCCAGTTATGGACCCCGGTTATGGACCTCTGGCGACTTGCTCGTTCACAACAACAACAAACAGTAGCAATTGTCAACATTTACTTTTGCATTTCTCAGGAGAATAGCATTAATTTTACAGCATGGATAGCGATAACGACAGTCTTCACAGCGAAAACGAGTTTTACTACCCTGAGGAAGAAGAAATAAAAGAAAACATTTCAGGAGAAAGCTAAAAACCTGTAATTTGCTAACGCCGAGCAAAAACATGGCTGAATCCTGAATGACTCAATTTTGTATAAATAGGGGGCTACATAGGTGGCAAAATGTAGATTTTTCCTGCCATGGAAGTGCACTTGTATACCGAGGAGGAAGCAATTTGCATTACAGCCGTGAATGAGGATTCAAAATGGCGGCTCGGCTCAGTTTTCCCTTTCGGACACTCTCGTTTTCTGTTAGAATTTGGTAAAGAAAAAAATAAACATATTATTTACCAGCTTAAGGTCGGTCCGTATGGTGAAATACCGTCACCTCGGCCTTGAATACTGACCTCGGCGCAGAGGGCCTCGCTCAGTACTTTCAAGACCTCGGTCACGGTATTTCACCATATGGACCTTCCAGCTAGTAAATAACATATATGTATTCTATTCCCTTCTAACGGGTTTACTGATGCCAGGCAATATTGTTATCATATCGCTTATCCTCCATGTATTATGCCACTCTCCCCAATGGAAAATGAGAGTGCAATATTGTTATAATATTGCACGTTGTCAAGACAACACGATGTCACACGTGAAGATGCAATGACAAAACTTCTCCTGTGCATGCGCACAATCATTTCTTTGTCGGCCGGGAGATGGGGTTAATTCAGTGCTTGGTTTAAGCACTAAATAAATAAACTGAAACTAAAGATGCTCTGAACACCCAAAAGGCTACCAAAACTTCATTATATATTCTTCACACATATTTACAAGAGAAAAACATACCAACGGACATAAAAAAACAGAAAAGAGACATGTCAGAGATGTAAAACTTCCGTGCTAGTGACTGTGACCATTTGTTCACAAACATGACTGCGAGGTTTGCTTCATTAAAAGCCAAGGATTTAAAGAGAAAGATGCGATGAACACCTGAAAGGCTACCAAAACTTCCCTGGATATTCTGCATGCATTTAATCTTCCGCATTAAATATATGGAAAAACTGGAAAAGAGACACGTCGGATATGTAAAACTTCCACATTCGCGAGTGACTGACAGTTTGTAAACAAAAATGGCTGCGAGGTTTGTTTCATTCAAAGCGGTAGATTTAAAAGAGACAGACCTGCTGAACACCTGAAAGGCTACCGAAACGTCACTGGATATTCTTCACGCATATTTACAAGAGAAAAAAAAATAAAAAAAACATACCAACGGACATCAAAAAACTGGGAAAGACAGCAATAGCGGAAATATAAAGTTTTGCTTGGAGGTGAGGAATAGTGATGGAGACTTTTACAAGAGGACTTCACTCGTGGACTTCACTCAGTAAAGCCCTTTTGTTTTGAACAACTGCAATGGAAAAATTAACTATGAAGTTTTTGTAACTTTGAACTTGAACTGTCAACCGGGATATAGCTTGTATACAAGTTGGGTTGTTGTTCATGCTTTTTCGACTTGTACCATTTTTATTGTTAGAACTTTGACTTTGTACAGTACATTGGATTGACAGAACATTGAATTACATTCGATCAGAATCAGCTTTCAATATTGGTAAGTTACCCCCCTGTTCGTAACTTTTTGTACAATCTATAATCGTTCCATCGAGTGTATAATAATAATAATAATAATAATAATAAA
This sequence comes from Neoarius graeffei, assembly GCF_027579695.1. NCBI lineage: Eukaryota > Metazoa > Chordata > Actinopteri > Siluriformes > Ariidae > Neoarius > Neoarius graeffei. The sequence goes on along the minus strand of NC_083582.1, from coordinate 37,016,296 downwards.
ATAGCTGCCTTTTTTGTGGTATATCAGATATATTCCATTCAGCTAGCATGATACTGAATGAGTCGAAGACTCGTTCGATATCATGCTAGCTGAATGGAATATATCTGATATACCACTCAAAGCCAGCCAATATTATTTAATTATTGTTATTATTGTTGTTAAAAGATTATTCAAATACATGAACTTTAACTATGCAAAAAAATTATTTACCCCTCATTTACCCCTTCAATTGTGAACATTATTTTATTGTATATTCATCTATTCTTGCACTGACATGTACTTATATTTTTAATTTTTAAATGGATGTATTCCTTATTTTTAAGGGAAATCCAAGAATCATGGTCATGAACCATCGCAGGGATCAAAGTACAGGCAGACAGGGTAATCAAGGGCATCTCTAAAATCATAAACAGTAACACAATCAATGGTATAAACAGGGCAGTAAAACTGGAACCAAACACCAAGGACCGTGGAAAGCTAAAGTTCAAAAACAAGACAAAGGAACATGAGCATATATGTGAAGACAAACAAATCAAGGGATGAACTCTGAACAGGTGTACAAATTAGGTAACACACAAGACCGTTCTTAACAACAGTGACAACAGGCATACCCAACAACCTGTGTTTCTCTCTCATTACACATCAGTCCTGAGATACCAGTGACCTCTCCTGCTCTTCAGACCTGCCTGATCCATCCTGATGCCCTACTTCTGGCTGAAGTTCTCATCACATAACTCCTGCAAGGATGGCTTCATATGTACAGCCCCTGATCCACCCTAATGCTCTACTTCTGGCTGACGTTCTCACCACTTTACTCCTGCAAGGATGGTTTCGTATGTACAGCCCCCGATCCACCCTAATGCTCTAGTTCTGGCTGAAGTTCTCATCACATAACTCCTGCAAGGATGGCTTCATATGTACAGTCCCTGATCCACCCTAATGCTCTACTTCTGGCTGATGTTCTCACCACTTTACTCCTGCAAGGATGGTTTCGTATGTACAGCCCCCGATCCACCCTAATGCTCTACTTCTGGCTGAAGTTCTCATCACATAACTCCTGCAAGGATGGCTTCATATGTACAGTCCCTGATCCACCCTAATGCTCTACTTCTGGCTGACGTTCTCACCACTTTACTCCTCCAAGGATGGTTTCGTATGTACAGCCCCCGATCCACCCTAATGCTCTACTTCTGGCTGAAGTTCTCATCACATAACTCCTGCAAGGATGGCTTCATATGTACAGTCCCTGATCCACCCTAATGCTCTACTTCTGGCTGACGTTCTCACCACTTTACTCCTCCAAGGATGGTTTCGTATGTACAGCCCCCGAGCCACCCTAATGCTCTACTTCTGGCTGAAGTTCTCATCACATAACTCCTGCAAGGATGGCTTCATATGTACAGTCCCTGATCCACCCTAATGCTCTACTTCTGGCTGAGGTTCTCATCACTTCACTCCAGTGGAGGATGGCCTCATATGGACAGTCTAAAGATACAGTTAGAAGATGGCTCTGGACATTTACAGTTTTGCGCCAATGGCTTAGGACTACAATTGCCATGATAACTTTAAGGCTGCAGTTGTGATGAACAGCTGATAACTTCAACAAGACTTCATTTTAAAACTATAATGAATTTCCTGGTTACACAGATGCACTTTTGACCATCTCTGTACCTAAATCTGCAGTGTAGTTCACTCAAATAAAATATAACTGTTGTTCCCACAGGGCAGCATGGTGGTGTAGTGGTAAGCACTGTCGCCTCACAGCAAGAAGGTTCTGGGTTCAGCAAGTGGCCAATGGGGGCCTTTCTGTGTGGAGTTTGCATGTTCTCCCTTTGTCTGCGTGGGTTTGCTCCGGGTGCTCTGGTTTCCCCCACAGTCCAAAGACATGCAGGTTAGGCTAATTGGTGGCTCTAAATTAACCATAGGTGTGAATGCTGTAGGTGTGAACTGTTGTTTGTCTCTACGTGTCAGCCCTGTGATGACTTGCCGGCTTATCCAGGGTGTACCCTGCCTCTCGCCCATAGTCAGCTGGGATGGGCTCCAGCTTGCCTGCGACCCTGTACAGGATAAGCAGTTACAGATGATGGATGGATGTTGTTTCCACACTACTTCCTTTACAAAACACCAAACTTGCACAAGTTTACTTGAAATAATTATATCTTTCTTGATTTTATGCAATGACGCATGCAATATGAAATCATGATTTCATAAGTTAAAAATACTTATTCATTATTAAAAAATTGGCATTTTTAATACAATCTACTCTCCCCAATTCTTTTTTTAACTGGTGCTCTGTTCACTTACACCTACATGACCACCAATACAGGACCACCTCTGACCAAACACTCTTTGCATGTTGGATTGTTCAGTACAGCAGTGAAACAGATTTTAAGCACCTCAAAGTCACTAATGGATTGAGAACAATCTGCCAACCAAATCAAGATCATCTCGAAACAGATGAAGGGTAGATAATGATTAACACACTACACATCAACAAAGATGAGCTATACAATAATTGTAAACCTACACAAGGTGGAATGAAAACATAGGTGCATCTAATAATGTGGTCAGTAAAAGTACACAGTGTGTAATAACCCACTGGTCTATAACCCTAATAACAGTTGGTTCGTGGTGGTACTGTAGAGGTTCCTCACAGAGGGTTTGTGGGAGACTCACAAACTGCACATAGCAATCTTATCCCAGATGGGCAACAGTGAGTAATTTTATACACTGGTGCTTGAAAGTTTGTGAACCCTTTAGAATTTTCTATATTTCTACATAAGTATGACCTAAAACATCATCAGATTTTCACAGAAGTCCTAAAAGTAGATAAAGAAAACCCAGTTAAACAAATGAGACAAAAATATTATACTTGCTCATTTATTTACTGAGGAAAATGATCCAATTAAATATCTGTGAGTGGCAAAAGTATGTGAACCTTTGCTTTCAGTATCTGGTGTGACCCCCTTGAGCAGCAATAACTGCAACTAAACATTTGCAGTAACTGTTGATCAGTCCTGCACACCGGCTTGGAGGGATTTTAGCTCATTCCTCCGTACAGAACAGCTTCAACTCTGGGATGTTGGTGGGTTTCCTCACATGAACTACTCACTTCAGGTCCTTCCACAAAATTTCAATTGGATTAAGGTCAGGACTTTGACTTGGCCATTCCAGAACATTAACTTTATTCTTCTTTAACCATTCTTTGGTAGAACGACTTGTGTGCTTAGGGTCATTGTCTTGCTGCATGACCCACCTTCTCTTGAGATTCAGTTTATGGACAAATGTCCTCACATTTTCTTTTAGAATTCATTGGTATAATTCAGAATTCATTGTTCCATCAATGATGGCAAGCTGGCCTGGCCCAGATGCAGCAAAACAGGCTCGAACCATGATATTACCACCACCATGTTTCACAGATGGGATAAGGTTCTTATGCTGGAAGGCAGTGTTTTCCTTTCTCCAAACATAACACTTCTCATTTAAACCAAAAAGTTGTATTTTGGTCTCATCCGTCCACAAAACATTTTTCCAATAGCCTTCTGGCTTGTCCACGTGATCTTTAGCAAACTGCAGACGAGCAGCAATGTTCTTTTTGGAGAGCAGTGGCTTTCTCCTTGCAACCCTGCCATGCACACCATTGTTGTTCAGTGTTCTCCTGATGGTGGACTCATGAACATTAACATTAGCCAATGTGAGAGAGGCCTTCAGTTGCTTAGAAGTTACCCTGGGGTCCTTTGTGACCTTGCCGACTATTACACGCCTTGCTCTTGGAGTGATCTTTGTTGGTCGACCACTCCTGGGGAGGGTAACAATGGTCTTGAATTTCCTCCATTTGTACACAGTCTGTCTGACTGTGGATTGGTGGAGTCCAAACTCTTTAGAGATGGTTTTGTAACCTTTTCCGCCTGATGAGCATCAACAACACTTTTTCTGAGGTCTTCAGAAATCTCCTTTGTTCGTGCCATGATACACTTCCACAAACGTGTGTTGTGAAGATCAGACTTTGATAGATCCCTGTTCTTTAAATAAAACAGGGCGCCCACTCACACCTGATTGTCATCCCATTGATTGAAAACACCTGACTCTAATTTCACCTTCAAATTAACTGCTAATCCTAGAGGATCACATACTTTTGCCACTCACAGATATGTAATATTGGATCATTTTCCTCAATAAATAAATGACCAAGTATAATATTTTTGTCTCATTTGTTTAACTGGGTTCTCTTTATCTGCTTTTAGGACTTGTGTGAAAATCTGATGATGTTTTAGGTCATATTTACGCAGAAATATAGAACATTCTAAAGGGTTCACAAACTTTAAAGCACCATTGTACCTACAAAGTACCCCATGTGGAGGTGTACTGGATAAAATGAGGCAAACTAGGTCAAGAGCCTTCAAAATTATACAATTTTGATAGCTTATATGCCAGTTTGCACCAAAACACCCCATATAATTCTGTTTAAAAATAATTAAAGTAGGATTTTTGCTTCGGATTTCTTTATTTCGGTTTTCCAAAGAGATTCAACTAGGCACCAAACATTAGGAGCTTTTATAAATGTTGGCCAATTATTCATGAATGAATTGCTCATCTCTCCTATATATGCCAGTGTGATTGATCACTATGACAATCTCTCTATGAATACCAGAGCTCATAAGATGCCCTACTGTCTATTTCAGTGGAATCAAAGGCAGGCTGACCTCAGACTAGAGGTGTTACGGTATCATATTTCATTGGTATGAGAACCTAGTCTAAAAATATCATGGAATCAATCGACCCTTTCGAAAACACACAAGCTGCTGGTGAAAATGAAATGAAAAATATATTATGAAATCTTTGTACAAAAGTACAAGTGTAAAAAAGAAATCTTATTACAAAACCTTGTACATATACCCAAAACAAAATGCAACAAAAACACCAAATCCACTATTTGTTTGGACAATTACTTTTCCATAAAACATCTTACACTGTCAGTATCACATCGTTATAAGCTGAAAGACAGAGTGTCTCAGAGGAAACATATAAATAAATAAATAAATAAATAAGCAAGCAAGCACAGTGGTGTAGTGGTTAGCACTGTCGCCTCACAGCGAGAAGGTCCAGGTTCGAGCCCAGCGGCCGACGAGGGCCTTTCTGTGCAGAGTTTGCATGTTCTCCCCATGTCTGTGTGGGTTTCCTCCGGGTGCTCCGGTTTCCCCCACAGTCCAAAGACATGCAGGTTAGGTTAACTGGTGACTCTAAATTGACCGTAGGTGTGAATGTGAATGGTTGTCTGTGTCTATGTGTCAGCCCTGTGATGACCTGGCGACTTGTCCAGGGTGTACCCCGCCTTTCGCCCATAGTCAGCTGGGATAGGCTCCAGCTTGCCTGCGACCCTGTAGAAGGATAAAGCGGCTAGAGATAATGAGATGAGATGAGACATGTTTGCTGTTAGCATATTAGCCTTAGCGTGTTAACATGCCATTTGTTAGAATCTTAGCATGCTAGCTGTTAACATGTTAACCTTAACATGTTAGCATGCTAGCATTAATGTCTTAGTATGTTAATGGTTAACATGTAATTTTTTAGCATGTTAGCTGTTAACATATTAGCCTTAGCATGCTAACATGCTAACAGTTAACATGATAATTGTTAGCATGCTAACTGTTAACATGCTAGCCTTAATAAGTTAGCATGATAGCTGTTCTGCTACAGCTAAGCAAGCACACTTTGCATTTTTTTGGCGTAAATGCAGTCTAGTTCTTGATTCTAAGAGTCCTGTTCTTGGCTGGCAGGTGTGGAAACCATTGTGGTATTTTGCTGTTGCATGTTGAGATGCTTTTCTGCTCGCCACGGTTGTAAAGAGTGATTAAACGAGTTACCATATCCTTCCTAGCAGCTCAAGCCAATCTGGCCATTTTCCTCTGACCTCTCTTATCAACAAGGCGTTTGTTTCCACCCACAGAACTGTCACTCACTCAGTGTTATTTGTTTTTCACACCATTTTGTGTATTCTCTAGAGACTGCTGTGTGTGAAAACCCCAGAAGAGCAGCAGTTTCTGAAATACTCAAACCAGTCCATCTGGCACCAACACCCATGCCACAGTGAAAGTCTCAGAGATCAAAATTTTTCCCATTCTGATGTTTGAAGTGAACATTAACTGAAGCTCTTGATTTGTATCTGCATGATTTTATGCTGTCAAGGGAATGGCTGATAACTGCATCAAATAGCAGGTGCGTAGGTGTTCCTAATACAGTGGCCGGTGAGAGTACATACTATACATACAGTGGTGCTTGAAAGTTTATGAACCCTTTAGAATTTTCTATATTTTTGCATACTGTAAATATGGCCTAAAACATCATCAGATTTTCACACAAGTCCTAAAAGTAGATAAAGAGAACCCAGTTAAACAAATGAGACAAAAATATTATACTTGGTCATTTATTTATTGAGGAAAATGATCCAATATTACATATCTGTGAGTGGCAAAAGTATGTGAACCTTTGCTTTCAGTATCTGGTGTGACCCCCTTGTGCAGCAATAACTGCAACTTATGCCGCTTTTCCACTACAAACGCGGCTGAGTCGGGCTGAGCCGTGCCGTGCTGAGTCGGGCTGAGCGGGGCTGTTGGAGTTGCATTTCGACTACAACCGCGCTGAACCGTGCTGGCTGGAAGTGGGTGGACACATTGGGTGGAGTTAGCGAAAGTGGGTGGACGTCACGTGATGTCGTTAAGCAGCGCAAACAGTGACATCAGTGAGCTTTTAAGCGGTAGTCTCACGACCCGAACAGTAAACAATAAACATGGAGGACATGGAGTCGTTAGTGTTGCTGGTCTTGGTGCTGTGGCTTGTTGTCACCGACTACGCGGACAGATACTGGCAAGAGCGTATAGATGAGGCGAGGCGCATAAGGCTTCAGAAATTCTCGTAATTCGTAATTATTCTCCTTCCGGGTTTGCGGTGTTTACAGATCCCAGCGTGCTCGCGGGGCGTGTGTGGGCATGTGAGGACACGCCTCCTCACCAATCAGTGCACAGGGAAGTGTCTGCTCACGCCCCTAACCTCACTTGGCTCGCTTTGGCTCGCTTCAGCCCCACTCCAAAACGGTGCGAGTTTTAGGGGCTAAGCAGGGCTGAAGCGAGCCGAGTCGTGCTGGTTTTTGGTAGTCGAAACGCGAGCCGTGTCGGGCTGAAGTGAGCTGAAAAAGGGTAGTGGAAAAGGGCCATAAACGTTTCCAGTAACTGTTGATCAGTCCTGCAGACCAGCTTGGAGGAATTTTTGCCCATTCCTCTGTACAGAACAGCTTCAACTCTGGGGTGTTGATGGGTTTCCTCACATGAACTGCTCGCTTCAGGTCCTTCCACAACATTTCGATTGGATTAAGGTCAGGACTTTGACTTGGCCATTCCAGAACATTAACTTTATCCTTCTTTAACCATTCTTTGGTAGAACGACTTGTGTGCTTAGGGTCGTTGTCTTGCTGCATGACCCACCTTCTCTTGAGATTCAGTTCATGGACAGATGTCCTGACATTTTCCTTTAGAATTTGCTGGTATAATTCAGAATTCATTGTTCCATCAATGATGGCAAGCCGTCCTGGCCCAGATGCAGCAAAACAGGCCCAAACCATGATATTACCACCACCATGTTTCACAGATGGGATAAGGTTCTCATGCTGGAATGCAGTGTTTTCCTTTCTCCAAACATAACGCTTCTCATTTAAACCAAAAAGTTCTATTTTAGTCTCATCCGTTCACAAAACATTTTTCCAATAGCCTTCTGGCTTGTCCACATGATCTTTAGCAAACTGCAGATGAGCAGCAATGTTCTTTTTGGAGAGCAGTGGCTTTCTCCTTGCAGCCCTGCCATGCACACCATTGTTGTTCAGTGTTCTCCTGATGGTGGACTCATGAACAGTAGCATTAGCCAATGTGAGAGAGGCCTTCAGTTGCTTAGAAGTTACTCTGGGGTCCTTTGTGACCTCGCCGACTAGTACACGCCTTGCTCTTGGAGTGATCTTTGTTGGTCGGCCACTCCTGGGGAGGGTAACAATGGTCTTGAATTTCCTCCATTTGGACACAATCTGTCTGACTGTGGATTGCTGGCGTTCAAACTCTTTAGAGATGGTTTTGTAGCATTTTTCAGCTTGATGAGCATCAACAATGCTTTTTCTAAGGTCCTCAGAAATCTCCTTTGTTCGTGCCATGATACACTTCCACAAACATGTGTTGTGAAGATCAGACTTTGATAGATTTCTGTTCTTTAAATAAAACAGGGTGCCCACTCACACCTGATTGTCATCCCATTGATTGAAAACATCTGACTCTAATTTCACCTTTAAATTAACTGCTAATCCTAGAGGTTCACATACTTTTGCCACTCACAGATATGTAATATTGGATCATTTTCCTCAATAAATAAATGACCAAGTATAATATTTTTGTCTCGTTTTTTTAACTGGGTTCTCTTTATCTACTTTTAGGACTTGTGTGAAAATCTGATGATGTTTTAGGCCATATTTATGCAGAAATATAGAAAATTCTAAAGGGTTCACAAACTTTCAAGCACCACTGTACATACTTGAACTTCTCGAATTCAAATGCAGACTATTTACTCAGGGTAAGTAGGACAGTGCCATCCCTAAAATAATGCTGTCCCAATTGTAAAATGGTAAGTAATGTTGACCCAGCACAGCACCAAGCAGGAAAAAAAAATAAAAACTAGACCTGCCTTCAAGTTCAGGATACTCTGAAAACTCAGAGGTGTCCAAATGATGCCTGGTTAAATTTGTTAGAAAGAAAACTTGTCCGCGTTCTTCCAACCACACAAAGCAAAGAACAAAATTTAAGGAGGAAAATAGCTGGGAGTGCACTGACCATAGTTTTCACACTCACCTCATTATTTGCACTCTCTATGAATGAGCCTCCAAAGAGAGCAGCCATCCAGTCACAACTGGAGATCAGCAAAGGCTTATGGGCATTGATGGTGCCATCATCCAAACTAAACACCACATCTTCCAGAATGACAAAAGAAGACCATGAGCAAAAGCTCTTGTAAAATTACTGATTAATATAATTCATAATCATTCATAATTACGTATTAGGCAAAATGTTGCAGCATGGATAGTAATCATTCTATTTCTTTATTCACTGCTGCAAATAATCTGTATTGGAATCATGTCTTTTACCTGTGAAGCTGTTCTTGGCAAGACACTCCTTAATCCTGTTGGCTTTTCTCACATGAAATGCTTTTGTGATTTCCTTATTCATAAAGCCTTCTTTGTTCATGATATTCTCCACCATCATTCTTAGGTCAAAAACCTCTAGGATCTCAGCAATCTGAGCAATCTTCATCAGGTCTATTTCCCTTTCATTCAGTTCTCCTGTGTACAGGAACCTCAGCACTGCATTGAAGGGACCCAGCTGGAAGGAGTTATCCATCTTCACCACCGTCATGACAGCTGCTCTTCCTGTTACCGGGTTAACCACGCTTTCTTTGTGGATGCTCTGGAAGGCCTTGCACCAAAATGCCAAGGACAGCTTGTTGTGGTGGTGCTTGCCATCAAAGCTCATTACCTTCAGAGTCCCATCACTTTTGGAAGCCCGTAGGGAGCTAGGGGAGAGGTTAGGCACCACAGCCATGGCTTCATCTGTGTCTAGGCTAAAGGTTCGCATCAGGTGCTCTCGTCTGTGACGTTCTGTCGCAACCATGCACTGGGACTCTTCGGAGATGTCCATCTGGAACAGGTCATAGAACTTGGAGGATGAGGTAGATAGGTAGATCTTGTGGGCAAACACATTGAAGTGTTCTTGAACAATGAACAAGACATCAGCACAGAAGGGGTTCTCCAGCAGTCTCCTGGGGCCATCTTGGTTGTTCCGTGGACAGTCTGGGATCTTGATTAGCGGTGGTGGGGCCTTTGGCGGGAGGAATGGTGCCTGCAAGAGGGGCTTCTGGACCTTCCGTAGATGAGACTTCCAGAACTGAAGGTGGCGTCTGGAGATGAGAGCAGCTCGGATAGCATTGTCAAAGATGTCTTTAATGCCAAACTGATCAAAGACACTTGTCTCATAGTATGGAATCCCCAACTCCTTGGCGACTTCCCACCCTCTCTCTGGGGGCAAAATATCGCCTGGTTTTATAGGCCTGTTTTGAGACAAGAGATACTCATTAAGTTAAAAAACAAAAAAATTGCAGTCAAACTCTGAAGAATAAGTACATAAGCAAATACCTTGCTAATGGCCGTCTAGCCCGGTTGACAGCCTCCAAGTCTGCATAGCGTAGGTCAAGTTGACACCCTACTAGAATAACAGGTGTACGTGGGCAGAAGTGTTTGATCTCCAGGTACCACATGGTCTTCACATGATGGAGGGAGTTGGGATTGGCAATGGAAAAGCAGAGAACCACGACGTCAGACCTTGGGGTATACAAATAAAATAAAAAAAAGTAGCTCTAGCAACTGGTCAGCCATAAAACTTTGTCATACTAACAGAAGGCAAGACATCACTTGACACAGCATGCTAACAAATGTGCAGCAAAGTATGCTGTACATGACAGGAGCCAAGCGGCATCTGTAGCAACACCATAGTCCTGCAGCGTTTGGTTGGCATGCAGAGGAAGGACCTGCCTCCAGGCTCGATGCAGGCTCGACAATGACCTTCTAACAGGATGTGAAAAGATTGCCTTTGGTTGACACCCACATCCTTGAAGACGTCTGTCTTATGCAGCAATGAACAACTTCGGCAATGCTTTTTGCAGGCCGCTTCAATGAAGACCAATTCAAACATGGGGAAACAAAATGACAAACGAAAAAGGAAACCAAGGAGGAGGACATGCAGACATACTGACGCGTGGCTGGCATACCTTCTCGGCGTGAGGTTAGTACACTGTCTATGCTGACAGGAGGAACACCAGCAACCATACAAGAACAGTGAACAATGTATGATCACCCCTTCGTCATCATCCACCAAAGGAATTGCGCGGTACTCGCTGACAGGGCAAGCGATGGACGCAGCTACCACACCACACAGTCAAACTGGAAATGCAGAAAGTTATAAAGAAGCGAGTGGACTTGCAGACTTACAGTGTCTTGATTATGATCAGGCTCACATTAAGGTCCTAGGTGCCCTATGAACAAAAACAGGCAGAGAGCAATGCTCTGTAGTAGTAGATGGCCCTTACAAAATAGATCCCGTGATATTATTAGTTTTCTCCTCATTTGTACCAAAACAATCTTTATTGTCTATCATAAAACTGTGACTCAAACCCTGCACCTTTCATCATGAAATATGTCATTGAGAGCAAATATATAGCCCTTTATAGTACTATGAAACAGATAACTTGGCACAAGACACTTAATCCAGGGCTGTTTTGACTCTTTTTATATGTACCTTGCTAAAAACTATTATACGTCAAAGAGGAAGTGAACGAGAATGAACTCTCCATGGGTATGCTTGATATATGGGATATTACACAGCTCAGATAACAGTTGCCGAGTTAAAACCTTTCCAGGAAGTCAATGGCCTCCTGAAAGCACGACCTCTCTGGCCAAAGAAGAGCCGATAACGTATCAACTCTGCAGTGTGGCAATGTTGGCCACAATCAATGCACTACTCTGGAACCATTTAGTATAAAGAACATAGCATGAGGGTCAGAGACCATCCAAGTGCATATCAGCTTGATCAGGTCAATACATCTGGTAAAGCTAACCCACACTGTGGGGCATTACATACATGGTCATATTTGCCATGACCCATATTTATATTTTTAAAATCAGTATAGACTTTAAAAAAATGACCTTTGGTTTACGGCACAGTTTCTCATTACTTGTTTCTAATTCAGCTCCGAACCAATCAGCATTCAGAAGGTGCTCCATCTCTATTCACTTCTCTTCGCAGGTAGACACATGGGGCATTCGGAGGAAGGTGATCCCCAACTAAATATACGGCAACTCATGTGTCAGCATCCAGAAATACTGTACGTCTTCAAAGTCCACAGTTCCTCCCATAATTACTAAATAAGGATAAAGGACGTTGAGGTCCAGTGATCACCCAGAGGCTGCCCTTCTATCTTCATGCATCCAGGGCTGATTCTATGGTTTATATCCTCAGCACTTTTGTTTTATTTTTAGGATCCAGTAAAGCAGGGAGAGGAGATATGGCACCACAGAATGCAATTCTGTCAAGAGGGCAACTGGCCCAAGGACAGGGAACGCGGCATGGTGTGGCCAGGCCACTGTGTACATGGGTGTGGATTTGCTGACAAATGCACCAAATCAAGGAGCAAATTTGCTCTCAGGGAACATACAGAGACTTCAAGCAGCGTGACTGCTGTTGTCCTGTTTTCTTACGAGCCTACTTTGCAACTGTCAAAAGCAAGAAAGACTAAAAGACTCTCCAGTCAGCATGTGCTCAAACCGTCAAGCACCATCTGCCACACACTTGCAAAGAACACAAAAGCTTTGCTAGAACATATCTAAAGAACACTTGTCCCCTAAATAGTGCAAGTGTATTTTTTTTTACAGTTGTCGTCAAGACAACTGTTGAGTAATTTATACCATTTGTCCAAATTAAAAAAAAAAAAAGAAACTGACATGATGCATTGTATTGCGTATTCATATACCAACTATGAAGCCTTCATAGATAAGACCACAATTTCATTTCTTATAGGATGCTTTGTGAATGGTTGCCAAATAACAATATTTGAAATAACAGGTACACAATGGAATGGTTGTTTGTCTCTGTGTCAGCCCTGCGATAACCTGGCGACTTGTCCAAGGTGTACCCCGCCTCTCGCCCATAGTCAGCTGGGATAGGCTCCAGCTTGCCTGCGACCTTGTAGGACAGGATAAGCGGCTACAGATAACGGATGGATGGATGGATGGATGGATGGAGGTACACAATGGGGAATGGGGGCAGCCGTGGCTTGAAGGTTAGAGAAGCAGTCTTGGGCCCAAAGGGTCGCCGGTTTGATTCCCAGGACTGGTAGGAAAAATATGAGGGGAGTTGAGTGAATGAATCTAACCCCCAACTGCTCCCTGGGTGCTGTAGTATAGCAGTCCGCTGCTCTGGGTATGCAAGTGTTCACTTGTGTATGCATGCATGTGTTCACTGCTTCAGATGGGTTAAATGCAGAGGAGGAATTTCGCTGTGCTTGAGTACACGTGACAAATACTTCTTCTACTACTACAATGTTCAGAATTCAGCTCCATTTCACTTGAAATAGAATTGGGGTCAAATCGAGGGTGTATCAGTGATCATATGATTGACCTCACAGGTTGTAAATGCGGATTCAATACAAGGTGCTAGGTTTCATACAAACTCATACCGAGATGAAAATATTCGATGATCACAATGGTTTGAAAATGTAAAACAAATACAATAAAAAGACATGAAAACACTGGAGGTGATGAAAAAGAAACCATGAAGCCATATGAGTTAAATTAAAGCTCTATAAATGGTCGCGTTGGATGCATGTCATGTTTATGTCTCTACACAAAAAGTTTCAGATTTCAGTCTGATGTTTGTAGAAAACCCGAAAAGGATCTGATCGCAGGATGCTGCTACAATTTCACAGAAGCTCGGAGGGATCAATAGTTGCGGCCAGAGTAAATCTTATTTAACTTCCGCTTTCGTCTGGTCTCTTTTAGGAACGCTGCGGATACGGTTACATATTGTTAAAATGATCTCGTCTTACCTGCCGTAGGCAAAGCGTCTGTCTTTGTGGTGGTCTCCGAAGGTGTCCCACAGCCTGAGGGACACACTGACATCATCCACCACATCTCTGGACCGCTCTAATACCTGCAGACGAACACATTTATCACAATCACAGCCTGATTTTGCCCAGGTAAAACATTCAGATGTATCCAAAAATGCTTTCATCATGTTCTTAAAGATTTTATGATCTACGGTGCCAGTCAAAAGTTTGTACACCCCTACTCATTCATAGGTTTTTCTGTATTTTGACTTTTTTCTACATTGAAGAACAATACTGAGGACATCAAAACTATGAAACAACATATGGAACATATATGGAATTATGTGGTAAAAAAAAAAAAAAGTGTTCAAAAATATGTTTCATGTTTTAGATCCTTCAAAGTAGCCAGCGTTTACCCTGATGATGCTTTGTACACTATTGGCATTATCTTAACCAGCTTCATGAGGGAGTCACCTGGAATGCTTTTCAATTAACAGGTGTGTCTCGTCAAAAGTTAATTAGTGCAATTTCTTGCCTTCTTAATGCGTTTCGGATCAAATAGTAAGCATACAGTAAATAGCCCCATTTGAACAGCCCAACTGTAGTAATCCATTTTATGTCAAGAACCGCTCAACTAAGTAAAGAGAAACGACATCCATCGTTACTTGAAGACATGAAGCGTCTTACTTAAAACTAGGTACTAGGGCTGTAACGATATGCGTATCGAAATCGAAATCGCGATACGCAGAGCCACGATCCGTATCGCGATACAAGAAGGCAGAATCGCGGTACACCCTTTCAAACTTCTCCTCAGCCCAAAAACAGAGGCGCTTCCAAACTTCAATTTATGAATACTTTACTTTTTATTTAAATTACATTTTAAACTTACTTAAATTACTTTTATTTTTTTATATCTATTAGTAAGTCGTTTTTTCGCCGACCTGCGACAATCTTCTGCGAGTCACGCAACGTCCACACTCGCCACTGGCAGAGCATTCATTTCTTTTAAGCGGTCGCCATTCTGGTTGCGACGCGGGGAGCGAATCTGTAAACAAGCAGCTCATTGGCTGGCTAGGTGTGCCACAAGCCAATCACAATCACTTGACCGGAAAGGCATGCAGTGTTGCCAGATTGGGTGGGTTTAGGTGCTTTTTGGCTGGTTTTGAACATATTTTGGGGTGGAAAACGTTAGCAATATCTGGCAACACTGAAGGCATGTCTGCTTGGGCGGAAGCCTTCTGCGGCAGTTACATTTTGACACGCGAGCAATGTTTCACCATAAAAATTCCGTAATTTCCATCTGTTTTCCGCGATCACAGAAAATCATTGGCCCTATGAGAGTGAGACAGTGAGAGAGCCACCCCCCCCAAAAAAAATCTTAACGGATTTACACGATTTGGAAAAATGACTTTTTCAGAACCGAAAAAAACAAAGCTTCCGGCTCAACAGTATTATTTTGAGAAATCAAACAGTCTTTGGATATACATTTGTTCATTTTTGCATACATATTACTCATTCTCTGCAGTGGTCTGAATTATTTGTTATTAAATAGTTAATGTAAGTAAGTAAATGTTAATAAGTCAAATTTACTACTTTAAAAAAAAATTTTTTAAAAATCGTGGGCGTATCGAATCGTGGGTCAAAAATCGCGATACGAATCGAATTGTGAGTTGGGTGTATCGTTACAGCCCTACTAGGTACCCTATGGGTACATGTGGCTACTGCTTATAAATAAAATTGTTTTCTGATACAATGTCCATACAGTAAATATAGCATATATACATTTGATCAATTATACTAGCCTCATCTCTTGCAAGCATCACCAAGCTGTGAGCAGCATCAGGGCTTTGTTCAAAATACAGTGCTGTGAACGAGATCTATTTTCAAAATAGTAAGAAAGCACTTGGTTATGAATTGTCTGAGATGCATTATTTAGTACTAATGAGCACATTTTGTTTCACAAGCGTAAAGACTCTAAAATAAAAAATAAAATTAAATAAATATCCGCCAAAAAAAATTACAAAACCTTTCATTTGACCTTTCAGAAGAACCAAACAAAAGCTGTGATAATCAAAAGGTAAATTTTCTTAAAATAAACGCCACTTACTTGATATCAAATCCGTAGCCTTGGTGAACCACGAGGTGAATTTCATTTGTCTTTTTATCTGCCGATTATCTTCCGATGCTACGAAGTTATAACGAGGTTTTTCTTATTTCGTTTCTAGTTCCGATTAGTTCCAGAGTTTATCAAGAAATAGAACGGGTAATCGAACTTGATCAGGATAAGTGCTGATTGGTTATGAAGTTTTGCTATTGTTACACTCATACTTACATTCTTATACTCGTTCTTGTGTACCTTTGATGACGCGAGATCAACTGTTCTTATCGCTAGATCACGATTCACCGTTCTGGTGATTGTAATACTTGTGCGTATGCGCATACGCATTGCGCTATTGTTACACTCATTCTTACATTCTTACAACACGATGATAACGTGAGATCAACTGTTCATATCGCAAGATCACGATTTGCCGTTCTGGTGATTGTAATACTTATGCGTATGCTCATGCGCAGTGCGTGATTGTTACACTCCTGCAGCACAATGACATAGTCAGGGATGAGAGTGGGTGGTCACCAAAAAAGCAGAAAACAAGATGGCGCCCGAAGCCGGGGGTCTGGGAGGGATACCCCCCAGGAAAATTTTGAAAAATAAGGCCTTACAAACCACTTTTCCTGCAATCTGAGCTGTAGTAGATAAAAAATCTGTTGTCTTTTTTTATATATTTACATGAAAATATGTTTCAAATCAATAGGAGTATTGTTTGAATTCAAAATAAAATCACATTCTACATTCAAGGGTACGGTTATAATTTATGATCAACAAAAATGACAAACTAAATTCACATTAAACGCAAGTTTTATTAATTATCAAAATGTTCATATATTAAATAACATTTCTTAGGGAGAAAAGGTCAGTCACCCTATGTCCTTACTAGTCGCATATGATTTCAAAGTCTTTTGAAATATTTAAGTTTTCAAAACTGTCAGCATTAATTCAGATTTACTGACCATCATATACATGTTCAATGTATTAAATCAAACGAATGCTAAGTTTATGGGATAATGTCTGTGTATACTTTATACATTTATAGTTCAGTCACTTCTCATTTTCATTTAATCATTTCGACTTCTTCTTCAGCTTTTTGGCCAAAGACAAAAGCTTGTCAGCCCTCTCTCTGTTTTTTATACCAGCATCGATTTCACGTACCTTCGCTTCGTCTCGCTTGTCAATTGTATTCGGCATTTTGAGTAAAAAAGCCGATACGAAACAGAAACGTATTTTTGAAGCGCAGCGACGACGAACATGTGCAAGGTTCAATAAAATAGAACGATGCGGGTACTTTTGTAAGAACTGTTATGATTGGCTTTTGTTCTCTCCCACACTCTTGTAACAACTGTTATGATTGGCTATCATGTGCTCGCCAGCGATGTTTTGGCCAATTACATTGTAGAAAACACGTATTCTACCGCGAGACTTGGCGAGACTAAAGATGGCGAAAATGTAAACATGTAACATCGTCGTACGCTTGAGTATCACGAAGGAACATACCCCAACCCCCCTCAATGAAAAAAACATCTCAACGGATTTGGCATAATATCGATTTTCGCTCAGAAAAAGCGGAAATCCGCCGAAAAGCGGAAAACTCTCATCCCTGCATAGTGGTTAGGCGGTAGCCGCAATAAAAATAAAGAAAAACGTTTAATTAGAAGACATGTCCAAACTTCTGACTGGTACTGGATATTATGTTAAGTTCTTCAATCCTCATTTTACTCTTGTTTAATATGTCGAATGATCATGTAAGTTAGAAGAGATTTACCTCTTGGCAGACTCGGTACTGATCAATAGCCCAGACTGTTGGGACATGGGTGGCCAGCAGCTGGTATTGGGTCAAAGTGGTGTTACAAGCTCGGGCACAAATAAGGCGAGTCTTCCCGACAGCATTGTCTCCCACCACAACACACTTTATTGTTTCTACGTTGGGTCTTTCGTAGTCCATTCTGCACCCCGGTATCCTGTACGTGGAAAGGATTTGATATTCAGCCACACTGCAGAAACACACAGGGAACAGACAATGTATCTAGCTAATCACAGGTTTCTGTACATGAGCCACAAAGATCACTGACCTTCCCTTAGAGTCACTGAAAATGTAATACAGGACTATGTTTTCACAACCGAAAATAGTCACCCTGTATCTTGTTCCTGCTGAGCCGAACAATTCAAAATGTCCCCTCTTAGTCTTTCTATAGCGTGAGGATATTAACATTCAAACTATGACAAACTATGAGGTTGTTATAGATTAAGGATTTAATGGGGATTTTTTTTTTTTTTTTTAAATGTCCTATCACTGACTGGGGTTTATTTAAATTCATATATCATTAGATTACCCAGCCAACAGGGTTTTTAAATGGGTTACCATTAGAATGATGGATTTTCCTCCCAGCTCTTAAAATGTCTCACGTATACTAGTTTACACATTAAGATTTTCATAAGAATAATTACAGAGTAAGTATCGCTTGGCATTTAACAGTTATATAGTTCATCAAAATAACCTTCTTATGAGATTATCATTTTCCAGTCATTAATCATGACATCACTATAAGTGAGATATTTTTTTATCTGATTATACAGCATGACACAGCATTATTTATGATAATCACATTAGCCATTCCAAAAAAACAGAGTAAAGTGCATTATGGGTATTATGTATAAGATAAGATATGTTGCTTGGGCAACCTATTGGTCTCTGTGTACATGTTCTCCACAATACTTTCAATACTGCCAACATGTATTAAATTATTAGGTTATGTATTACATCCAAGTTAGTACTACTTCATTTCCCAGAGACGGTCAAAGAATCCTTTCATTTAATTTCATATACAGTGAAATATCTGAGAGCGCCAGGGAAAATGCTTCTAATATGCATTTTTTTCTCATTTAATACAACAATTTTCATGACAAATTATACTATTGGGGCGGCACGGTGGTGTAATGGTTAACACTGTCACCTCACAGCAAGAAGGTTCTGGGTTCGAGCCCCGTGGCCGACGAGGGCCTTTCTGTGTGGGGTTTGCATGTTCTCGCCGTGTCTGCGTGGGTTTCTTCCGGGTGCTCTGGTTTCCCCTACAGTCCAAAGACATGTAGGTTAGGCTAATTGGTGGCTCTAAATTGACTGTAGGTGTGAATGGTTGTTTGTCTCTGTGTATCAGCCCTGCGATGATCTGGTGACTTGTCCAGGGTGCACCCTGCCTCTCACCCATAGTCAGCTGGGATAGGCTCCAGTTTGCCCATGACCCTGCACAGGATAAGCGGTTATGGATAACGGATGGATGGATTATACTATTGACAACAACTTGAATGAGGAGTAGAATCTTTGAAATATTTCAGAGTTTCTTAGTATTTGTTCTGTCCCCATGACAGTGTGCACTCGAGCTGCCATGGACCCCAAAAGTTTGTGCAAAACCTTACGATCCATGTTTAGACCATCGTTTTTAGATTTCAGATGAAATCCATCAGTGTCAGACATATACATACACATCTAACCAAGTTGGCTTCTTAATGCATTTGAGACCATTAATGACGGCGTAGCTCATTCTAGCCCCGTCTAGTCCAGAAGGAACGATCTAAAGGGGGTCACCTTGCGCAATAAATGTTGCAAGCTATATACGTTATATACAAGCTATATATAGAAGCTATATACGCCGTAGGAATACCGACCTATTTGCCAGAAAGAATCCAAAATGGTGAGGAATTGACCGAGAAGAAGTGATTTTTGTTGAACTACTCATTAAGGCGTAATTAGTTCATCTCATTCTCATCTCATTATCTGTAGCCGCTTTATCCTGTTCTACAGGGTCGCAGGCAAGCTGGAGCCTATCCCAGCTGACTACGGGCGAAAGGCGGGGTACACCCTGGACAAGTCGCCAGGTCATCACAGGGCTGACACATAGACACAGACAACCATCACACTCACATTCACACCTACGGTCAATTTAGAGTCACCAGTTAACCTAACCTGCATGTCTTTGGACTGTGGGGGAAACCGGAGCACCCCGAGGAAACCCACGCGGACACAGGGAGAACATGCAAACTCCGCACAGAAAGACCCTCGCCGGCCACGGGGCTCGAACCCGGACCTTCTTGCTGTGAGGCGACAGCGCTAATCACTACGCCACCGTGCCGCCCGTAATTAGTCCATAACTTCATTAATAATTGTAATTAAGCACATTTCGGTCGAAGTTATATGCACCTTAGGTGCCCCTACCTTCATGCCAGAAAGAATCAAAATCGGAGAAGAATTGAGGGAGAAGAAGCAATCTGTATGGAAACTGCTCGTTAGGGCTTAATTATTCTATATCTTCATTAATAATTGTAATTATGCAAATTTGGGTAGAAGCTGGGCGGCACGGTGGTGTAGTGGTTAGCGCCTCACAGCAAGAAGGTCCGGGTTCGAGCCCCGTGGCCGGCGAGGGCCTTTCTGTGCGGAGTTTGCATGTTCTCCCCGTGTCCGCGTGGGTTTCCTCCGGGTGCTCCGGTTTCCCCCACAGTCCAAAGACATGCAGGTTAGGTTAACTGGTGACTCTAAATTGAGCGTAGGTGTGAATGTGAGTGTGAATGGTTGTCTGTGTCTATGTGTCAGCCCTGTGATGACCTGGCGACTTGTCCAGGGTGTACCCCGCCTTTCACCTGTAGTCAGCTGGGATAGGCTCCAGCTTGCCCGTGACCCGGCACAGGATACAGATAATGGATGGAGGTCCTGGAAACCTTGTTACAGTACATGGCATCATGGCAAAACACACAAAAAAAAAATCCATTGAACATAAACAATCATGGCCAAATCAAAGTCACTGAGATTTTATATGGTTCGGTTTGAAGTGAACATTAACTGAAGGTCTTGACCTGTATTTGTATAATTTTATACATTGTGCTGCTGCCACATGATTAGCTGACTGGAAAAGTCACATGGATGACCAGGCATATAGGTGTACCTGTTAAAAAGTGTCCAGTAAGCACGTATAGAACAACTCCTGCACTTTCCATGGACTTTGTAATCAATTCATGGTGAAATGTATTGATCAGCACAAACAAACCTGCTGATGATGATGATAAACACTGATGCAACAAAAATACCAAAGTCTTTCCAACACAGTTCACGTTAAGGCATTGAGACACCCTGGACAAGTCGCCAGGTCATCACAGGACTGGACAACCATGCACACTCACACCTACGGTCAATTTAGAGCCACCAATTAACCTAACCTGCATGTCTTTGGACTGTGGGGGAAACCGGAGGAAACCCATGCAGACACGGCGAGAGAGAACATGCAAACTCTACACAGAAAGGCCCTCGCCGGCCACTGGGCTCGAACCCAGGATCTTCTTGCTGTGAGGCGACAGTGCTAACCACTACACCACTGTGCTGCCCCAGGTCCACTCTGTTCTTTTAAAAAAAATGAACAGATTGGAAAAATCATTGACAGTAGTATCTCTAGATCTGCTTGCATGCATGAGGTAGCTATTGATGATGTTTCCATGAACTGACCTACAAATAAGCAAGAAGAGAATTGTGCTGTAAGCTTTCAATTAGTCATGTGATGCCTGCTTATGGGTAAACTTAATATGAAGATTGAAAACTGACCGGGGCAACACGGTGGTGTAGTGGTTAGCACTGTCGCCTCACAGCAAGAAGGTTCTGAGTTTGAGCCCAGCGGCCAGCGAGGGCCTTTCTGTGTAGAGTTTGCATGTTCTCTCTCCCCGTGTCTGCGTGGGTTTCCTCCGGGTGCTCCGGTTTCCCCCACAGTCCAAAGACATGCAGGTTAGGTTAACTGGTGACTCTAAATTGACTGTGAGTGTGAATGGTTGTTTGTGTCTCTATAGCCCCTTTTCCACCAGGGCTGGTTCGGGGCCAGTGCTTAGTTTGGAACCGGGTTTTCTGTTTCCACTGACAAAGAACTGGCTCTGGGGCCAGAAAAACCGGTTCCAGGCTAGCACCAACTCTCTGCTGGGCCAGAGGAAAGAACCGCTTACGTCAGCGGGGGGGGGCGGAGTTGTTAAGACCAACAACAATCGCAAGACCGCGAAAGGTCGCCATTTTTAAGCAACGGGAAGCAGCAGCTGTACAAACGCGAAGTCATCCATTATTATTGTTGTTGTTGCTGCTGCTGCTTCTTCTCCGTGTTGTTGTTGCTACGATAGTCGCGCCAAGGTTTATACAAACGCAGCGACGTAATGACGCGGCTCTGCTTAGCACCCCGAGCTATGGAAAAGCAAACTGGTTCTCAGCTGGCTCGCAAGTTGAATTAGTTGTGAACCAGCACCAGCACCGGCCCCGAACCAGCCCTGGAACTGATTTGGTGGAAAAGGGGTAATATGTGTCAGCCCTGCGATGACCTGGCGACTTGTCCAGGGTGGACCCCACCTCTCATCCATAGTCAGCTGGGATAGGCTCCAGCTTGCCTGCGACCCTGTAAGACAGGATAAGTGGTTACAGATAATGGATGGATGGAAAACTGAGCAGAGTAATACCTATTGTTTATTTCTCCAGAACAGACACGTGACTGAAAACCAAAAGAAGACGTCAAACCAAGTAGGCTTTGTGCTGGAGTACTAGTGTAAATAAAGAACAGGTAAGTGCAGAGCATTTTTTAAGGATTTTCCACTAGGAGACCAACTGGTCTGGGCAATACAATCACAGGCCCCAGAGTCCATGTGGCTGCGGCATATTCTGTGATGCAAAATGGTTCACCAATCACCATACAGACAAACACACTACAGTGACTACACAGCTATCAAGAGCAATTACCAAGCACAAATGTGATGTCAAAGACACTCAAGAGTTACACAGTAATGACATCGGATTCTGACAGCCATCTCAGTAACCAAATTTTATTTTTTTCTTAACCAACATGATCTTGTGTGTATATCTTATAACATAGATCTTCGTTTTCCTTGTTAAATGTATACTTACATGGTACTTGGTTAATTAATTGCAACTGATTGAACCAAATAAGGCGGCACGGTGGTGTAGTGGTCAGCGCTGTCGCCTCACAGCAAGAAGGTCCGGGTTCGAGCCCCGTGGCCGGCGAAGGCCTTTCTGTGCGGAGTCTGCATGTTCTCCCCGTGTCTGCGTGGGTTTCCTCCGGGTGCTCCGGTTTCCCCCACAGTCCAAAGACATGCAGGTTAGGTTAACTGGTGACTCTAAATTGACCGTAGGTGTGAATGTGAGTGTGAACGGTTGTCTGTGTCTATGTGTCAGCCCTGTGATGACCTGGCAACTTGTCCAGGGTGTACCCTGCCTTTCGCCCGTAGTCAGCTGGGATAGGCTCCAGCTTGCCTGCGACCCTGTAGAAGGATAAAGCGGCTAGAGATAATGATGATGAGGGTGGCACGGTGGTGTAGTGGTCAGCGCTGTCGCCTCACAGCAAGAAGGTCCGGGTTCGAGCCCCGTAACCGGCGAGGGCCTTTCTGTGCGGAGTTTGCATGTTCTCCCTGTGTCCGCGTGGGTTTCCTCCCCCACAGTCCAAAGACATGCAGGTTAGGTTAACTGGTGACTCTAAATTGACCGTAGGTGCGAATGTGAGTGTGAATGGTTGTCTGTGTCTATGTGTCAGCCCTGTGATGACCTGGCGACTTGTCCAGGGTGTACCCCGCCTTTCGCCCGTAGTCAGCTGGGATAGGCTCCAGCTTGCCTGCGACCCTGTAGAACAGGATAAAGCGGCTAGAGATGATGAGATGAGATGATTGAACCAAATGATAAGACATAACTTGGTTTAAAATTTGCTCTCCCAGTGAAGCTGGTTTGGCATTGACTAGGAGACCAAATGGTCTCCCAGTAACTATGTTAAAAAATGCTCTGGGTAAGTGGACAGGGAAGTGCAAGGGCTGGATTGTACACACACACACACGCATAAAAAAAGGCACCCCACCCCAATCCCCACCCACCTACCTACCTACCTGCCTACTGTGTCCGTGGGTTTGTGCGCTTTTCTTGTTGTCTGGACTTGAAGAAGAAGGCGACCTGCGCCTTGCTTTATTTCCTCTGCAGAATTAACTCTCCGAGTGCTAGCTGTGCAAACAGAGCGAGATCCTTCCCCGCTCACTGTAGTCTTCCTCCTCCCGGAAATAAACACTCACACTCTTCACTATGCTGCACTGGGTCTCGCGCTCGGCTGCAGCCTGCACGCGCTCTGACTCTCCATTCACGAGCGCTAATAAAGAATCAGCCGCAGCCCCCTTAGTGACGCAAGCGCTCCCTCCCTCCCGCCCACTGTGACGTCAAAGAGCCGCGCGCTATTAATAGCAGGCGTTACGGTTTCATTCAGTAAAAAACAAACAGAGCGCTGCGTTCCATTGAGGAGCAGCGGCAGGGTCGGGCTGCAAAACAACGCGCTTTATCCATGTTACTACAACATTCTACATCATTAGTCTACAGTGGTGCTTGAAAGTTTGTGAACCCTTTAGAATTGTCCATATTTCTGCATAAATATGACCCAAAACATCAGATTTTCACACAAGTCCTAAAAGTAGATAAAGAGAACCCAGTTAAACAAATGAGACAAAAATATTATACTTGGTCATTTATGCATTGAGGAAAATGATCCAATATTACATATCTGGGGCGGCACGGTGGTGTAGTGGTTAGCGCTGTCGCCTCACAGCAAGAAGGTCCTGGGTTCGAGCCCTGTGGCCGGCGAAGGCCTTTCTGTGCGGAGTTTGCATGTTCTCTCCGTGTCCGCGTGGGTTTCCTCCGGGTACTCCGGTTTCCCCCACAGTCCAAAGACATGCAGGTTAGGTTAACTGGTGACTCTAAATTGACCGTAGGTGTGAATGGTTTGTCTGTGTCTATGTGTCAGCCCTGTGATGACCTGGCGACTTGTCCAGGGTGTACCCCGCCTTTCGCCCGTAGTCAGCTGGGATAGGCTCCAGCTTGCCTGCGACCCCGTAGAAGGATAAAGCGGCTAGAGATAATGAGATGAGATGAGATGAGATTACATATCTGTGAGTGGCAAATATCCGGTGTGACCCCCTTGTGCAGCAATAACTGCAACTAAACGTTTGTGGTAACTGTTGATCAGTCCTGCACACCGGCTTGGAGGAATTTTAGCCCATTCCTCCGTACAGAACAGCTTCAACTCTCGTGGGTTTCCTCACATGAACTGCTCGCTTCAGGTCCTTCCACAACATTTCGATTGGATTAAGGTCAGGACTTTGACTTGGCCATTCCAAAACATTCATTTTATTTTTCTTTAACCATTCTTTGGTAGAACGACTTGTGTGCTTAGGGTCGTTGTCTTGCTGCATGACCCACCTTCTCTTGAGATTCAGTTCATGGACAGATGTCCTGACATTTTCCTTTAGAATTCGCTGGTATAATTCAGAATTTATTGTTCCATCAATGATGGCACAGATGCAGCAAAACAGGCCCAAACCATGATACTACCACCACCATGTTTCACAGATGGGATAAGGTTCTCATGCTGGAATGCAGTGTTTTCCTTTCTCCAAACATACAGTAACACTTCTCATTTAAACCAAAAAGTTCTATTTTGGTCTCATCCATCCACAAAACATTTTTCCAATAGCCTTCAGGCTTGTCCATGTGATCTTTAGCAAACTGCAGACGAGCAGCAATGTTCTTTTTGGAGAGCAGTGGCTTTCTCCTTGCAACCCTGCCATGCACACCATTGCTGTTCAGTGTTCTCCTGATGGTGGACTCATGAACATTAACATTACCCTTAGCAAAAAGTAGTATACTTAAAGTTCATTTTATTAAATATGCTTCAGTATAAGTATAGCAAGTATACTCCAGACCATGTACTTTTAGTGTACTAGAAAGTATACAAATTTAATACTTTTTCGGACTAAATTGGAACATTTCAAGTTTCTAAAAGTATACTTTAAAGTTCATTTTAAGTTTGCAAAAGTACACTTTAAAGTATACAACAAGTACACTCATCTATATACTATCAATGTACTTGGTATATCCCTCTCATATGCTTAAAGTATACCACAAGTACACTTATCGATATACTGCCATGGTACTAGTTATATACTTCTTTTTTAAAGATTTTTTTGGGACTTTTTTCACCTTTATCGGATAGGACAGTGTAGAGACAGGAAATGAGCTGGAGAGAGAGACAGGGAGGGATCGGGAAATGACCTCAGGTTGGAATCGAACCCAGATTTATGGTATGGCGCCTTAGTCGACTGAGCCACGACGCCCCTTAGTTATATACTTCGAGTCCGTATTTTTAGTTTATTATTGTATACATTAAGTATACTGTTATAAACGTTGGTTATTTCACTAGTTTACTTGTTATACTTTAAGTTTGCTTGGCATATTACTTGTAGCTTACTATTTATATTTATATACTGGAAATATACTCCTTAAAGTATTCTTAAAGGTTACTCATACTGTATGTACAAAAGAGTGTGATGCATTTACAAAATCACAAGACAGAATGTTGAAAACAAGTTTGATATATTTTCAAACATTTCAAAAACAAAGACCTATGAAATCAAGTCCTTCCTTACTGGAGAAATTGATCAATAAAGTCAAGTCAAAAGTTTTTCTGTTTTTGTGTATGATTTTAAGGTACATAAAGATAATGTAATTGAGCACACATACTATATACTGTAAAGTTTTAAACTCCAGCATTATATTATATTAATATATAAATTAAATGTTAAGCATGAGTCAATGACTTGACTTTATTATGCACTTGGAGCAAGATATACTAAGTATTAGTATTTTGTGGCAGAAAAACATAAAAAGTATACTAAAGTATAAGTTTTAGTATTAAAGTATCAGTGTAAGTCTTAGTATTAATGTACTTAGTCTTAGACTTTTGTTTATACTTTTCAGTATAAGCCAAGTATACTTCACTATACTATTCTTAAGTATATAAAATATAGTTTATAAAAAAAGTCAACTTCAAGTATACTTCCTCAGTTTTAGTAAAAAATAAGTATACTCATAGTACACTTGAATAAACTTCTTTTTGCTAAGGGTAGCCAATGTGAGAGAGGCCTTCAGTTGCTTAGAAATTACCCTGGGGTCCTTTGTGACCTCGCCGACTAGTACGCGCCTTGCTCTTGGAGTGATCTTTGTTGGTCAACCACTCCTGGGGAGGGTAACAATGGTCTTGAATTTCCTCCATTTGGACACAATCTGTCTGACTGTGGATTGGTGGAGTCCAAACTCTTTAGAGATGGTTTTGTAACCTTTTCCAGCCTGATGAGCATCAACAACGCTTTTTCTGAGCTCCTCAGAAATCTCCTTTGTTCGTGCCATGATACACTTCCACAAACATGTGTTGTGAAGATCAGACTTTGATAGATCCCTGTTCTTTAAATAAAACAGGGTGCCCATTCACACCTGATTGTCATCACATTGATTGAAAACACCTGACTCTAATTTCACCTTCAAATTAACTGCTAATCCTAGAGGTTCACATACTTTTGCCACTCACGGATATATAATATTGGATCATTTTCCTCAATAAATAATGAGCAAGTATAATATTTTTGTCTCATTTATTTAACTGGGTTCTCTTTATCTATTTTTAGGACTTGTGTGAAAATCTGATGATGTTGTAGGTCCTATTTATGCAGAAATATAGAACATTCTAAAGGGTTCACAAACTTTCAAGCACCATTGTATGTTATAGGTACTATATGTTAGATTATTATACATACAGGACACTTTTTCCATGGAATAAAAACGTGTTCTATTCCCTTCTAGCAGGTTCCATACATTTGGTTTGATAGCATGCAATATTGTTAGCATATCACTTATCCTATCCTACGTGCAGGCCCGCTGACGGGGGGGACAAACGGGTATGTTGTCCCGGGCCCAGGAATGGGGAGGGCCCAGAACTGGGCTCTCATGAAGTTGCGATTAAATTATTTTATTTCATTTCAAAATGTGTTGATTTGGGGGAGAAATGTGCTATATTTGCATTCAATAAATGATTTCCAGATCTTTTGCCTTTATTGTCTTTGAAAAAGGCGTCAAGAACCCCCTACCACCCCAATGCAAAAATGGTTTGGTCTGACTCTTTGATTAAGGGGGAAAAAACGACATCGTTCGATCATAGCGCTTCGACAATCAGTGTGCGTGCCATTTGCCAACATGCACAAGTCAGGAGCACAGAAAAGAAAAGAAAAGAGAAAAAGAGAGGAAGAAACCAAGAGACTCAGGGGCTCACTGCATAAATATTTTAAAAAAGATTCGGATGATGCAGCAGGTACTAGCAAAGGTAGTGGGGCAGCTGAGCCAGGTAAGACACAGCCAACTTTTTCCAGCCCCGTAAACTAACCCCAACCAAGGCACGCATAGCACGCAATTCATGTTACAAACGAGGGGAGAGCAAGTCACACTGAACACCATATCAAACGCACAGGGCATTGAATCATTTCATAACCACAACGGCTTAATAACATTGTGTTTCATATATCTGATTGAAGCTAAGAATATTCACATTAGCCCGCAATCATATCCCGCCGTTTCTCGAGCGGTGTGTTCTTCTCTGCTTTTCACACTGGACAGTACGCACGCACAGTATACTATGTTCGCCCCCAGCCCTGCCCGAAATCCCCTGTCCATCGCTGCTCCTTCAAGAGCACCCCAATCGCGTGATTATAGTAGACTATCCACGAGTTTAGGAAGGCATTGCGGGGTCTGTCGCATGCAGGCTTGGGGCGTAACGGAATACATTTTAATGGCGTTCGGTTAAAGGATACAAAATAACAGTAACCGCTTATTCCATTACAGTACAGGGGGGAAAGATTCAGTGAAATTGGGGATTACTTCACAGGATCACAATGTGTGTGAGGTTGCTGGTTTGGGGCTTTTTTTTCAAGCCTATAAGAGAGGTGTGTGTGTGTGTGTGTGTGTGTGTGTGTGGGTTGGCCCGGGGGGGCCCATTCAGAGCATTTTGTCCCGGGGCCAGCCAAAGCTGTCAGCGGCCCTGCCTACGTGCATTACGTCACTCTATCCAGTGGAAAATGAGAGTTGAATATGGTTTACAATATTGCATGGTTGTCAAGACAACATGATGCCACACATCGGCGCTGATGCGAATATCCAATGAGAGAGTTTTCTGCTGTGCATATGCAGAACCATTTTTTTGTTCGCAGGGGAAGAGAAAGACTAGGCTAATTCAGTTCTAGGATTAGCTATGCTATAATTAAGCACGAAATAAATAAACTGAAAATTGAAACTAAAGATGCGTTGAACACCTGAAAGGCCACCAAAACTTCATTAAATATTCTTCATGCATATTTACAAGCAGTGGCAAACCGTTACTATTAGAGCTGGGACTTGAGCTCAGCCAAAACGTAGCCAGACACCAAAAAATCAACAGGGCAAAGGATTTTGTAAGGGATTAGCGGCAGGGTGCCAGGTCGCTCCGTTGTGTGTAGCTGTTGATGTTGATTTTAAACATAACTAAGTAAATTACAGAGGGAAATTAATACTTGAATCTGAGTGAAAAATACTGTAGCAAGCGTGTGTGGAAGAAGAGTCTGGAGACAGAAATCTTAGTTTCTCAGTCGTTAGCCTGTGCTACTTGCTCTCAATAGCACTGGCTTGACTGCCTTATTAGCATTTGCTAACACTACTGATGAACACTATACCGGGTGGAAGGTGACTTCACTGCTGCGCTGACGGCGCCGACTCGCAGTTAAGCTTGTGTTGGCCTTCGGGGGTCTGAGGGTGATACATTTTTGGTCCCTCCTGCTATAAATCAAAATCTGATTGGTTAATTCATCTGTCACTTCTTACATAAACACACACTGCCATGGCTTTCCATCCCGGCAATGAAGTCCTAACCAATGAGTGAGCCAGCTCTAAACTCTTCTCAGTCTAGAGACAACAAACAAAAAAATCTCATTGGATAACTCGATTTTAATGTTTTCAGGACAGCAACCCTTTCATTTCTGAAGCAAATTTAGTAGAAAATGAGGCTAAATTAGAATTAGAAGAGAATAATTATCATGAAATTATGAAAGAATGTAAGCAATTCAAGAATGAAAGAAATTAAATATAACATTTGAAATACTGATATGTTTGGGCCTTCTCTGAACACTTAGAAAGTCTTGACAGTTCCCCTTTATTTACAAGAGAAAAACATACCAACGGGCATCGAAAAACTGGAAAAGAGAGTGTATAATAATAATAATAATAATAATAATACCGTAAAATACCAAATAATAGCCCGGGCGATTATTTGTCTCAATCACGTAAGAGACCCGGCGCGTATTAGAGACCAGGCGGCTATTTGGAACAGGCGATTAATTCCTTCTTCACAAACACCTTCCCCAAAATCTACCTCAAAACGGGGAAAAAAAATCATTCTCAGATAGGCCTACTTTTAACCAGTATAACTTACAGTTTGTTTAGAGTTAGATTACAGATAGCACGGTGCCGACTTCGGGGAATTTTGAAGACGCAGAATGCATCTTCGCATGGCACAGTCAGGGTGGATAAAGGATAAATCACACACCTTTTCCTGTTAATGACTAGTTAA
Source organism: Neoarius graeffei (assembly GCF_027579695.1). Classification (NCBI taxonomy): domain Eukaryota; kingdom Metazoa; phylum Chordata; class Actinopteri; order Siluriformes; family Ariidae; genus Neoarius; species Neoarius graeffei. Next base: position 36,986,026 of record NC_083582.1, on the reverse strand, counting down.
GCGCATGCTTTACAAAATAATCAAGAAACCACACCATTGTCTGTGCGCAGCACTGTGATTTAATTACTCTGCAAAGTTATGGTCACTTGCTATCACCCTCACCCATGCAGCCTCCACCCTTTGCGCTTCGCGATGTCTGTCAATCTGAAATTGCATGGAGGGCGCGACGTTGAAGCAACATAATTAGGGCGCGAAGTGTCAAACCAAAGGGTTTTTTCTTATGCTGAAAAATAAGTGACCTGCAGTGGCTACATACTGTCATCTTGCATCACGTTTCTCTCCAAGACGTCTCCCTATTTGGCCGATATGAGCCTATTCCCCGAGTGAGTTGGTACGGTGGCTCGACCCCGTAGAAAACTTAAAGTTCGGATGAAAGTTAGTTGAATAGGTTACTGACTTGTAGGCCTACATGTTGCCTGCCTGACGCGTGCTTCTGCCCAACTTGCACGACAGATTACTTGTTGAAAAGGCCCCTTGGATTAGATTGGCCGCGAGCAGACTGAAATGCATGTTAGAACGCTCTCACCTTTTTTGTAAAGCGTCTTCCAGATCCGAATGGGTAAGGGCAAGTGAAATGGTATAAGGTCTTTAATAAAACTCAGTGTGTGCTTTGACGCATGCATTCGGCAATTTAGGTCGTTTAACAGAAGCAGCAGTCCAACCTTGGAAACCCGCAGTCCTCAATGTCACCACACACGCTGGCTTTCGTTGGGTATACCCAAAGGGGTGGCTAAGACATCTGTCAAAAGTTACGGAGTTGCATTCCTCAAGAAATATTACGGTAGACCAAGATTATAACATTGAAATGGCATGTTTATTATCACGTAACAAAATGTTGTAAACAGTATTATAGAAATAATTTCATTCATTCATTCATTCATTCATTCATTCATTCATATTGTTTCGGTAGAAAACTATGCAATGCAAAATCGTTTAAACACCAGAAAACCAGAAAAGTGCTGGGCCTCAAGATTCTAGATAGAACGTTTGGACGCTTTTTTTTTTTTAGACCCCGGCGAGTATTCGGAACCGGCCTTTATTTGTCACAACACACGCGTACACCCGGCCGTTAAAGGGAACTCGGCGGTTAATTGGAACTCGGCTATTATTTGGTATTTTACGGTAATAATAATAATAATGCCTTTTTTCATGGTATATCAGATATATTCCATTCAGCTAGCATGATACTGAACTTGTTTTCAACTTCGTCTTCGACTTGTTCAATATCATGCTAGCTGAATGGAATATATCTGATATACCATGAAAAAAACCAGCCAATATTATTTAATTATATCCCTCATCAAAAAATTCCCATGTAGGGATTGGCCAAGAATGACTCACCATTGATTAAGCAACCACAGATCTTTGTTTTTACTGCATTTTGGAAAATATCCCAATTTTTCTGGAAATGGGATATGGGGTAAGTTTAAAGGAAAGGCTTGTTTTGACTTAAAATCAAACAAACCATTTAAAGCTTCTGCCTGTACAAACCGAGCAAAGAGTTGAGTTCTAAATCCTCCTCAGATCAAAGCTATCTTAGAAAATGAATTCAGACACAGGAACAATGTGAGGTGGCACGGTGGTGTAGTGGTTAGTACTGTCGCCTCACAGCAAGAAGGTCCGGGTTTGAGCCCCGTGGCTGGCGAGGGCCTTTCTGTGCGGAGTTTGCATGTTCTCCCCGTGTCCGCGTGGGTTTCCTCCGGGTGCTCCGGTTTCCCCCACAGTCCAAAGACATGCAGGTTAGGTTAACTGGTGACTCTAAATTGGCCGTAGGTGTGAATGTGAGTGTGAATGGTTGTCTGTGTCTATGTGTCAGCCCTGTGATGACCTGGCGACTTGTCCAGGGTGTACCCCGCCTTTCGCCCGTAGTCAGCTGGGATAGGCTCCAGCTTGCCTGCGACCCTGTAGAACAGGATAAAGCGGCTAGAGATAATGAGATGAGATGAGATGAGATGAACAATGTGCCTGGAAGTAGGAAAGATGTTGAGTCGATGCAGCTGGAAGCCGCTGGCAAACCACTTCAAAGCCCTTCTAATGCCCGGAAGCCATGCGAACTCTATGAATCATAAATGAAATGCGTAGTACAGTCATATTTATAACTTCAGTCCAATATCCTTGTTTTCCCCAGTCCAAAGCAGAGCTGTGTAGAGTGGTTGTATTCTCTAAGCAGGATTACTGAGCCACTTGACCTCCCGACTTTAAATCTCTTTCTGTCTTTCTCCATATGACAGTGTGTAACTTGGAAGTGAAAATGTGACAGTTGTGTATACAGTGTTATATTAGATCAGTAGCTGGATATTATCCATATGTTGGGGTTTTTTTAGAATGAGATTTACTGTAATAAGTAATGCATTACAGTTGTATTACAAACATATCCTATTCAAATCTAGGACAAAGGTATTTGAGTAAAAGAAAATATGAAAAATTTCTCCTCAGGTGTAAAGCAAAGGCAGGCAGTTTTTGCTTCGTACATTTTTTTAAAGGGTCCCTGGTTCAATTCTGAGCTTATGCAACATCTGTGAGGTGTTTCACATGTTCTCGCTGTGTTTGTATGGATTTCTTTCTGGTTTCTTCCCAAAAGGTCAGGAAGGTGGATTAGTGACTCTCAATTGCCCCAAGGTGTTAATGAGTGTGACCTCATGCCCGGTGTTCCTGGGACAGGCTCTGGATTCACCACAACTCTGATCAGGATAAATAGGTTCTTGAAAATGAATAAATGAATAAATGAATAAATGAACCTTCAGCAGAGCTCATGAGCCTCATTCATGTGCTACGTGACAGACAGATCTTCTCCAGTCTCCAGATCTTGATCCAAAAGTCAATCAAGATAACTAGGACTGGGGAAATCCTGCTAAGCTTCTAAAGCTCTTGATGTGCTGACAGGCCTAGCAGGTGAGTGTGCTAATCACTTACTAGCCTTTGCCATAATTATCGTTGGAGGTTCAACACGAGTTTGCACAGTGCACCTTAAAGCTAATACACACGTCATTGTCAAATGTGTCACTGCTGCAGTCATACGTTGCTGAAATTATTGCTCTTTTGACTGAATATGTAACATGTTCGAGTATTCAAAGAACTCTGAACACCACAGAATCATGCTTTTTTAAAAATATAATCAGATTTTATCATTTAAAACATAATACATTTTAATTATAACAGATGATCCAAAGTCCTGCACAGATACTGCTCGAAGAAACAAGGATCTAAATCTGGCACCGAGATGCCTAAAGCAGGTTACATCAGAGCAAACCTGTCTTTATCTCAGGCTCAGTAGTAAGCATTGCCTGACCATCTATCACCCTCGGCCAGGCAGATGGAGCCTGTCTTTATGGCTGACAGCATTGGCCTCTGGTTAATGCAATTTGGAAGATGCATCATTGATAGATTGTTATGGGATTCATAGCGTCCTCAGACCATGTAGCCCTGCTCACAACATGCCCCTCCTCCCACCTTGTTTGATCCAGTTTTTACAACATGAACATTGTAGGTACGATGCAACAACATTTGCATATGTTCATTTAATTGTATACGATTTTAATTTAGCCAAAGCAAGTGAGGCAGAATGCAATCTAAACAACAGAGCTGATAAACAACTATAACAGAGAAGCAGAAAAGTTGCTACCATTTGGGCAGGAAAACATACAAGCTAGGTATAGTAAGAGAAACAAGAGCCAAAGAATTCATCTTTAACGATCAGGATGAGAGATATTCAACTGACTCAAAAGTTAGCAGCATGGTAAATGAGATCAACATTCGACAGACATAACATAACTTAGTTTTTTCGCAGTCCAGTTTCCATCAAATCATGCACTCTGATTGGCTTGCAAGCGGTACGGAATCCTACGATCCGGACCCCGGTTACGGACCTTTGGCGACTCGCTCGTTCACAACAACAACAAACATGTTAGGACTGGGACTGTTTTGGCCTCTAGAGGCCGCTGTTTTTTCCTTATCTTGTCATGTTTGTTTTGGCCTCTAGAGGCCGCCACTGTTTCTGTGTTTTGTGTTTTTGTTTTGACAGCCATATGCCTTTGTTTTGTGCCCCTCCTAGTCCTCATTATTGTCACCTGTGTCCTATTTAGTTTGTGTATAAATACTCCCTCAGTTTGGTCCCTAGTCATGGAGTCTTTGTGGTGTTATGTTTAGCTCTAGTAACCGCTGTGCCGTGTTCCATGCCTGTGTCTTTATGGTTTTTGCACTTTGCTTTTTTTTTTTGGACTTTTTTGGACTTTGTGTTTACCATTTTTGGATCCTCTGAGCGTTTGTATTTTTGCCTCTTCTTTTCTGGTTTTTTGGCTCTTTGTTTCTTTGAACTTTTGTTTTTTTCCTGGTTATCTTCTGAGCATTTGGATTATACTTTTGTTTTTGCCCTGGATTGTAAATATTGTAAATAAACTGTTTTTCTACTCTACTTTCGCCTCACTCCTCTGCACTTGAATCATTCCCCTGATGGCCTAGTGGGGTTTTGCTGGCTCACTACACCAGCGACCCGGGTTTGATCCCTAACAAAACATAGTAGCAATTTTTTGTCAACATTTATTTTCACATTTCTCAGTATAATAGCATCAATTTTACAGCATGGATAGCGATAACAAGTCTTCACAGCGAAAGCAAGTTTTACTACCCTGAGGAAGACGAAATAAAATAATTTCAGGAGAAAGCCGAAAACGAGCTTGTAGCAGGTTTGTTGTAAATATGGTTTCCCTTTCGGGTGATCTCATTTTCTGTTAGAATTTTGTAAAAAAATATATATACATATTATTTACTAGCTCAAGGTCAGTCCGTATCGTGAAATACTGTGACCTCCGCCTTGAAAATACTGACCTCAGCCCAGAGGCCTCGGTCAGTACTTTCAAGACCTCGGTCACGGTATTTCACGATACGGACCTCCTAGCTGGTAAATAATAGATATTTATTTTTTTCGTAGTCTGGTTTCCATCAAATCGTGCGCTCTGATTGGCTTGTGAGCAGTCCGGAATCCTACGATCTGCCACTGGTTACGAACCTTTGGCAACTCACTCGTTCACAACAACAAACATAGTAGCAATTTTTTGTCAACATTTATTTTCACATTTCTCAGTATAATAGCATCAATTTTAGAGCATGGATAGCGATAACGACAGTCTTCACAGCGAAAACAAGTTTTACTACCCTGATGAAGACGAAATAAAATAATTTCAGGAGAAAGCCAAAAACAAGCTTGTAGCAGGTTTGTTGTAAATATGGTTTCCCTTTCGGGTGCTCTCATTTTCTGTTAGAATTTGGTAAAAAAAAAAAAATATATATATATATATATATATATATATATATATATATATATATATACAATGGGGCAAAAAAGTATTTAGTCAGTCACCAATTGTGCAAGTTCTCCCACTTAAAAAGATGAGAGGCCTGTAATTTTCATCATAGGTACACTTCAACTATGAGAGACAAAATGAGGAAAAAAAAAATCCAGAAAATCACATTGTCTGATTTTTAAAGAATTTATTTGCAAATTATGGTGGAAAATAAGTATTTGGTCAATAACAAAAGTTCATCTCAATACTTTGTTATATACCCTTTGTTGGCAATGACAGAGGTCAAACGTTTTCTGTAAGTCTTCACAAGGTTTTCACACACTGTTGCTGGTATTTTGGCCCATTCCTCCATGTAGATCTCCTCTAGAGCAGTGATGTTTTGGGGCTGTCGCTGGGCAACACGGACTTTCAACTCCCTCCAAAGATTTTCTATGGGGTTGAGATCTGGAGACTGGCTAGGCCACTCCAGGACCTTGAAATGCTTCTTATGAAGCCACTCCTTTGTTGCCTGGGTGGTGTGTTTGGGATCATTGTCATGCTGAAAGACCCAGCCACGTTTCATCTTCAATGCCCTTGCTGATGGAAGGAGGTTTTCACTCAAAATCTCACGATATATGGCCCCATTCATTCTTTCCTTTACACGGATCAGTCGTCCTGGTCCCTTTGCAAAAAAACAGCCCCAAAGCATGATGTTTCCACCCCCATGCTTCACAGTAGGTATGGTGTTCTTTGGATGCAACTCAGCATTCTTTCTCCTCCAAACACGACAAGTTGAGTTTTTACCAAAAGTTTTATTTTGGTTTCATCTGGCCATATAACATTCTCCCAATCCTCTTCTGGATCATCCAAATGCTCTCTAGCAAACTTCAGACGGGCCTGGACATGTACTGGCTTAAGCAGGGGGACACGTCTGGCACTGCAGGATTTGAGTCCCTGGTGGCGTAGTGTGTTACTGATGGTAGCCTTTGTTACTTTGGTCCCAGCTCTCTGCAGGTCATTCACTAGTTCCCCCCGTGTGGTTCTGGTATTTTTGCTCACTGTTCTTGTGATCATTTTGACTCCACGGGGTGAGATCTTGTGTGGAGCCCCAGATCAAGGGAGATTATCAGTGGTCTTGTATATCTTCCATTTTCTAATAATTGCTCCCACAGTTGATTTCTTCACACCAAGCTGCTTACCTATTGCAGATTCAGTCTTCCCAGCCTGGTGCAGGTCTACAATTTTGTTTCTGGTGTCCTTTGACAGCTCTTTGGTCTTGGCCATAGTGGAGTTTGGAGTGTGACTGTTTGAGGTTGTGGACAGGTGTCTTTTATACTGATAATGAATTCAAACAGGTGCCATTAATACAGGTAATGAGTGGAGGACAGAGGAGCCTCTTAAAGAAGTTGTTATAGGTCTGTGAGAGCCAGAAACCTTGCTTGTTTGTAGGTAACCAAATACTTATTTTACAGAGGAATTTACCAATTAATTCATTAAAAATCCTACAATGTGATTTCCTGGATTCTTTCCCCCCATTCTGTCTCTCATAGTTGAAGTGTACCTATGATGAAAATTACAGGCCTCTCTCATCTTTTAAAGTGGGAGAACTTGCACAGTTGGTGGCTGACTAAATACTTTTTTGCCCCACTATATATATATATATATATATATATATATATATATATATATATATATATATAATTTACCAGCTCAAGGTCAGTCCGTATCGTGAAATACCGTGACCTCCGTCTTGAAAATACTGACCTCAGCCCAGAGGCCTCAGTCAGTATTTTCAAGACTTCGGTCACGGTATTTCACGATACGGACCTCCTAGCTGGTAAATAATATTTTTTTCGTAGTCTGGTTTCCATCAAATCATGCGATCTGATTGGCTCGCAAGCAGTACGGAATTCTACGATCCGGACCCCGGTTACGGACCTTTGGCGACTCGCTCGTTCACAACAACAACAAACATAGTAGCAATTTTTTGTCAACATTTATTTTCGCATTTCTCAGTATAATAGCATCAGTTTTACAGCATGGATAGCGATAACGACAGTCTTCACAGTGAAAGCAAGTTTTACTACCCTGATGAAGACGAAATAAAAGAAATAATTTCAGGAGAAAGCCGAAAACGAGCTTGTAGCAGGTTTGTTGTAAATATGGTTTCCCTTTCGGGTGCTCTCATTTTCTGTTAGAATTTGGTAAAAAAAAAAAATATATATATATATATATATATATATATATATATATATATATATATATAATTTACCAGCTCAAGGTCAATCCTTATCGTGAAATACCGTGACCTCCGCCTTGAAAATACTGACCTCAGCCCAGAGGCCTCGGTCAGTATTTTCAAGACCTCGGTCACGGTATTTCACGATACGGACCTCCTAGCTGGTAAATAATATATATATATATTTTTTTCGTAGTCTGGTTTCCATCAAATCGTGCGCTTTGATTGGCTCGCGAGCAGTTCGGAATCCTACGATCCGCCACTGGTTACGAACCTTTGGCAACTCACTCGTTCACAACAACAAACATAGTAGCAATTTTTTGTCAACACTTATTTTCGCATTTCTCAGTATAATAGCATAAATTTTACAGCATGGATAGCGATAACGACAGTCTTCACAGCGAAAGCAAGTTTTACTACCCTGATGAAGACGAAATAAAATAAATAATTTCAGGAGAAAGCCGAAAACGAGCTTGTAGCAGGTTTGTTCTAAATATGGTTTCCCTTTCAGGCGCTCTCATTTTCTGTTAGAATTTGGTAAAAAAAAAAATATACAGTGGGGCAAAAAAGTATTTAGTCAGTCACCAATTGTGCAAGTTCTCCCACTTAAAAAGATGAGAGAGGCCTGTAATTTTCATCATAGGTATACCTCAACTATGAGAGACAAAATGAGAAAAAAAAAATCCAGAAAATCACATTGTCTGATTTTTAAAGAATTTATTTGCAAATTATGGTGGAAAATAAGTATTTGGTCAATAACAAAAGTTCATCTCAATACTTTATATACCCTTTGTTGGCAATGACAGAGGTCAAACATTTTCTGTAAGTCTTCACAAGGTTTTCACACACTGTTGCTGGTATTTTGGCCCATGCCTCCATGCAGATCTCCTCTAGAGCAGTGATGTTTTGGGGCTGTCGCTGGGCAACATGGACTTTCAACTCCCTCCAAAGATTTTCTATGGGGTTGAGATCTGGAGACTGGCTAGGCCACTCCAGGACCTTGAAATGCTTCTTACAAAGCCAGTCCTTCGTTGCCCGGGCGGTGTGTTTGGGATCATTGTCATGCTGAAAGACCCAGCCACGTTTCATCTTCAATGCCCTTGCTGATGGAAGGAGGTTTTCACTCAAAATCTCATGATAAATGGCCCCATTCATTCTTTCCTTTACACAGATCAGTCATCCTGGTCCCTTTGCAGAAAAACAGCCCCAAAGCATGATGTTTCCACCCCCATGCTTCACAGTAGGTATGGTGTTCTTTGGATGCAACTCAGCATTCTTTCTCCTCCAAACACGACAAGTTGAGTTTTTACCAAAAAGTTCTATTTTGGTTTCATCTGACCATATGACATTCTCCCAATCCTCTTCTGGATCATCCAAATGCTCTCTAGCAAACTTCAGATGGGCCTGGACATGTACTGGCTTAAGCAGGGGGACACGTCTGGCACTGCAGGATTTGAGTCCCTGGCGGCGTAGTGTGTTACTGATGGTAGCCTTTGTTACTTTGGTCCCAGCTCTCTGCAGGTCATTCACTAGGTCCCCCCATGTGGTTCTGGGATTTTTGCTCACTGTTCTTGTGATCATTTTGACCCCACGGGGTGAGATCTTGCGTGGAGCCCCAGATCGAGGGAGATTATCAGTGGTCTTGTATGTCTTCCATTTTCTAATAATTGCTCCCACAGTTGATTTCTTCACACCAAGCTGCTTACCTATTGCAGATTCAGTCTTCCCAGCCTGGTGCAGGTCTACAGTTTTGCTTCTGGTGTCCTTTGACAGCTCTTTGGTCTTGGCCATAGTGGAGTTTGGAGTGTGACTGTTTGAGGTTGTGGACAGGTGTCTTTTATACTGATAACGAGTTCAAACAGGTGCCATTAATACAGGTAAAGAGTGGAGGACAGAGGAGCCTCTTAAAGAAGAAGTTACAGGTCTGTGAGAGCCAGAAATCTTGCTTGTTTGTAGGTGACCAAATACTTATTTTACCAAGGAATTTACCAATTAATTCATTAAAAATCCTACAATGTGATTTCCTGGATTATTTCCCCCCATTCTGTCTCTCATAGTTGAAGTGTACCTATGATGAAAATTACAGGCCTCTCTCATCTTTTTAAGTGGGAGAACTTGCACAATTGGTGACTGACTAAATACTTTTTTGCCCCACTGTATATATATATATATATATATATATATATATATATATATATATATATATATATATTGTTTACCAGCTTAAGGTTGGTCCGTATCATGAAATACTATGACCTCGGCCTTGAAAATACTGACCTTGGCCCAGAGGCCTCGGTCAGTATTTTCAAGACCTCGGTCACAGTATTTCACAATACGGACCTCCTAGCTGGTAAATAATCTCATCTCATTCATCTCATTATCTGTAGCCACTTTATCCTGTTCTACAGGGTCGCAGGCAAGCTGGAGCCTATCCCAGCTGACTATGGGCGAAAGGCGGGGTACACCCTGGACAAGTCGCCAGGTCATCACAGGGCTGACACATAGACCCAGACAACCATTCACACTCACATTCACACCTACGGTCAATTTAGAGTCACCAGTTAACCTAACCTGCATGTCTTTGGACTGTGGGGGAAACCGGAGCACCCGGAGGAAACCCACGCGGACATGGGGAGAACATGCAAACTCCGCACAGAAAGGCCCTCGCTGGCCACGGGGCTCGAACCCGGACCTTCTTGCTGTGAGGCGACAGCGCTAACCACTACACCACCGTGCCGCCCCCTGGTAAATAATATATTCTGGTTATATTGTAGGCTAGCAGACTAGCATTAAGGGGTGTTTTTTTTACTGATTGAGAAAAGATTGGATTCCACCAGCACAGTGAAAGTTCAGAAAAAATATAACTAACCAGTCTGAGTCTCTGGCCTTGAAAATATTCTCCCATGGCAACATGGTTATGTCACACTCAGCTTGTGTATCACTTTATTCCTGAGCTGCTTTTATTCATAAATCCTAAATGATAGCATCACCATCTATAATTAGCCCCTACAACAACTCAATTAAGGGCGTGACATAGTGACGGATGTCGACCATGTCCATAACCGGCATGATAGCATCTCCACTCCAAACACAAGAGAAACAGAATCCTCTGAAATGCCGACTTGGAGGAGTAAACAGATGGAAAAAAATCTAAATGAGCTTAATCAGCCACTGCAAAATCTGTCCAAATGGCCATGTTGCGTAATCCTGATGTGCTCGTGGGCATGTTTGCAAGATGAATGCATAATATCTGAAGATTTATCCTCTCTGCCCACTAATTATTGTTCCAGCTGTCTGCTGAATGTATAAATCCATTGCTTGAGCACACGTGTGATTAAAGGCAGTTTGACAGCATGTTGAAAGAAGCATCGATTTCTGCAAAAGCCAGATGGCTCTTGATATATTTCAGTAAGTTCATTTATTGGGTTTATTCAAACGTCTTATCCCATGATTAAGGTACACTGATTTCAGTGTTATTTCAGACTCATTCAGTCACATGTACTTATTCATTCATTCTATACTGGTAAGTCACTGAGAATAATTCAGACCCTTCAATTCAAAGAACCACAATTGACCACACCTTACCACGAAGTTCCTAGTGGAGCATGAAGGAAGCTTTAATCTGGTTTAAACCACAACATAGATCAGTTGTCATTACTGACTCGATTAGTCGTGAATAGAAAAGGATGATTCCTTCAACTGGTTTTGATGGATGATGTTGACATTATCTGTAGCCGCTTTATCCTGTTCTACAGGGTCGCAGGCAGGCTGGAGCCTATCCCAGCTGACTACGGGTGAAAGGCGGGGTACACCCTGGACAAGTCGCCAGGTCATCACAGGGCTGACACATAGACACAGACAACCATTCACATTCACACCTACGGCCAATTTAGAGTCACCAGTTAACCTAACCTGCATGTCTTTGGACTGTGGGGGAAACCAGAGCACCCGGAGGAAACCCACACGGACACGGGGAGAACGTGCAAACTCCGCACAGAAAGGCCCTCGCTGGCCACGGGGCTCGAACCCGGACCTTCTTGCTGTGAGGCGACAGCGCTAACCACTACACCACCGTGCCGCCCGAACAAGGAATATATTTATTGAAATATTTATTAAAATATTTGATATTGTAATTATTTAATTGTACATATAATTTATTTATTTCATTCTGGCACCCTCAAGTCTTCATACATTAGGATATAACATCCATGTACACACTGGACATGTTTTGGTTTCTTATATAACAACATCGCCCTCTGGTGGTTAACACAGGGCCGATTTGGTTGAATGACTTGTTACAGTATTTTCATCACATACCATAAAATATCAGAAGCTGATGTGTTCTACACAAAAGTAAACTGATTTGCCATATTTCTGTTTTACACCTATCTATCAGAAACACTCAATTCATCTGCCTCAACCTTGTGTACTTCTGGTTTCTTGCCAAATTATTAAATTTAAAATTTTGTGTTGGTTGGAAAGTACTGAAGCAATGAGAAATGGGTCGATATAAATATTATACAACAACAAAGTTTTTAAAGAATAAATTTTACATTCACACACATTCGCACTGCATATATACATTAAGCATTTGGGTGCATATTTGGCATTTTATTGCCCTGAAACTAAACCTAGCCGCATGAGCATTATTGTGTGTTCAGTATCACACCAATTTTATCGACATTTTATTTTCAAAATGTATTTAAATGCTGTTCGCATCATAGGTCTAAATGTGTCGTGAATAGCTAACCAACTTTGCGGCAGTAATATTATGTAAACATTTTACGAAACTTTTTGAATATTTTGACAAACTGAGTCATAGTCTAGATAAATCATCTTATTATTACAACCTATTGTAATGTCTGCAATTTGTCTTCAGCAGGAGGAAATGGACTTCCACAAATATAGTACCTGTTTTTCAGTTGTAAAAATTTGTGCAGGGCGGCACAGTGGTGTAGTGATTAGCGCTGTCGCCTCACAGCAAGAAGGTTCTGGGTTCGAGCCCAGTGGCCGACAGGGGCCTTTCTGTGTGGAGTTTGCATGTTCTCCCCATGTCCGCGTGGGTTTCCTCCGGGTGCTCCAGTTTCCCCCACAGTCCAAAGACATGCAGGTTAGGTTAACTGGTGACTCTAAATTGACCGTAGGTGTGAATGTGAGTGTGAATGGTTGTCTGTGTCTATGTGTCAGCCCTGTGATGACCTGGCGACTTGTCCAGGGTGTACCCCGCCTTTCGCCCGTAGTCAGCTGGGATAGGCTCCAGCTTGCCTGCGACCCTGTAGAAGGATAAAGCGGCTACAGATAATGAGATGAGATGAGGTAGAAACCACCAAAATTCCCTACTTTTTAAAACGAAAAGATTGGCAAACTTTTAATAAAGGAGGCCAGAGGTATATATTCAGCACTGCATATGTACATATAGCACTACAAGTACACAGCACTGTAGATGCACATTCAGTACTGGAGGTGCACATTTAGTACTGCATATGCACCTGCAGTACTGTATCACATTCAGTATTGTGGGTGCGCATTCAGTACTGCAGGTGTACGTTCAGTTTTGTAGATGTGCATTCTGCACTGTAGATACAGTGTCTTGCAAAAGTATTCATCTCCCTTGGTTTTTGTCCTGTTTTGTCACATTAGAAGCTGGAATTAAAATGGATTTTTGGGGGGTTAGCGACATTTGATTTACACAACATGCCTACCACTTTAAAGATGCAAATTGTTGCTTTATTGTGACACAAACAATAATTAAGATGAAAAAACAGAAATCTGGAGTGTGCATAGGTATTCACCCCCCCAAAAGTCAATACTTTGTAGAGTCACCATTTGCTGCAATTACAGCTGCAAGTCTCTTGGGGTATGTCTCTATTAGCTTAGCACATCTAGCCACTGGGATTTTTGCCCATTCCTCAAGGCAAAACTGCTCCAACTCCTTCAAGTTAGATGGGTTGCGTTGGTGTACAGCAATCTTCAAGTTATGCCACAGATTCTCAATTGGATTGATGTCTGGGCTTTGACTAGGCCATTCCAAGACATTTAAATGTTTCTCTTTAAACCACTCCAGTGTAGCTTTAGCAGTATGTTTAGGGTCATTGTCCTGCTGGAACGTGAACGTTCATCCCAGTCTCAAACCTCTGGCCGACTCAAACAGGTTTTCCTCCAGAATTGTTCTGTATTTAGTGCCATCCATCTTTCCTTCAGTCCTGACCAGCTTCCTGTTCCTGCAGATGAAAAAAAAACATCCCCACAGCATGATGTTGCCCCCACCATGCTTCACTGTAGGAATGGTGTTCTCATGGTGTTGTGTTTGCACCACACATGGCATTTCCCATGATGGCTAAAAAGATCAATTTTAGTCTCATTTGACCAGAGAATCTTCTTCCATGTGTTTGGGGAGTCTGCCACATGCTGTTGGACAAACTCCAAATGTGTTTTCTTAAAGAATGGATTTTTTTCTGGCCACTCTTCCATAAAGCCCCGCTCTGTGGAGTGTACGGCTTAAAGCGGTCCTATGCACAGATACTCCCATCTCCGCTATGGATCTTTGCAGCTCCTTCAGTGTTATCTTTGGCGTCTTTATTGTATCTCCGATTAATGCTGTCCTTGCCCGGTCTGTGAGTTTTGGTGGGCGGCCTTCTCTTGTCAGGTTTGTCGTGGTGACATATTCTTTCCATTTTGCTCTAATGGATTTAATGGTGCTCCGTGGGGTATTCAAAGTCTCATTCTCATCTTGTTATCTCTAGCCGCTTTATCCTGTTCTACAGGGTCGCAGGCAAGCTGGAGCCTATCCCAGCTGACTACGGGCGAAAGGCGGGGTACACCCTGGACAAGTCGCCAGGTCATCACAGGGCTGACACATAGACACAGACAACCATTCACACTCACATTCACACCTACGGTCAATTTAGAGTCACCAGTTAACCTAACCTGCATGTCTTTGGACTGTGGGGGAAACCGGAGCACCCGGACACGGGGAGAACATGCAAACTCCGCACAGAAAGGCCCTCGCTGACCACGGGGCTCGAACCCAGACCTTCTTGCTGTGAGGCGACAGCGTTAACCACTACACCACCTGTTTAGAGGCTCTTGGGTTTTCATGTTGTGTGTTTAGTAGTGTTGCAGAGTCAGGGTCCTTCCAGAACAGGTTGATATATACAGACATCATGCGACACTTTGATTGCACACAGGTGGATCTTAATCAACTAATTATGTGACTTATGAAGTGAATTGGGGGGCGGCACGGTGGTGTAGTGGTTAGCGCTGTCGCCTCACAGCAAGAAGGTCCGGGTTCGAGCCCCATGGCCGGCGAGGGCCTTTCTGTATGGAATTTGCATGTTCTCCCCGTGGGTTTGCTCCGGTTTCCCCCACAGTCCAAAGACATGCAGGTTAGGTTAACTGGTGACTCTAAACTGACCGTAGGTGTGAATGTGAGTGTGAATGGTTGTCTGTGTCTATGTGTCAGCCCTGTGATGACCTGGTGACTTGTCCAGGGTGTACCCCGCCTTTCGCCCGTAGTCAGCTGGGATAGGCTCCAGCTTGCCTGCGACCCTGTAGAACAGGATAAAGCGGCTAGAGATAATGAGATGAGATCTGAAAGGGAGTGAATACCTATGCACACTCCAGATTTGTGTTTTCCACCTGTAGTAGTGCAGGTGTACATTCAGTATTCCACTTTGCACAGGAGTATACAGCTATGTGTGTGTATGTACAGATGGACAATTAATAAAGTAATTAATTCAGGAGTGTAGGTCAGTCCATGCACCGTGTGTGTGTGTGTTGAGCTGAGTGCTGGTGTGTGCAGTGTAATGGCAGGCTGTTTGTTTCGAGCAGCAGCAGCAGCAGTGCCGCGCCCACTGTCGCTCTCCCAACTTCCCATTCAGCGCCTCGAACTTCAGCTACCTGCTCACTTCACTCCCACAGAGCCGCTGCTGCCTCTCCAGCTGCTTCTTCCACTCTGCCGGATCTTTCTTTTTCCTTGTCAGTCTTAAAGCTAATGGATTAAAGCGCGGTTGTGTGCAGCGACAGTAGTGTGAGTGTTTCCGGCAGCTCGCTCCAACATGGCTTCCGGCAGCAGCCCAGGTGACCTGACCGGCGGACAGGTGAGGGATCGGAGTCTCCCACTGCTCTCTGGCTTTCTGTTAGTTCTTGTGGACAGGATAGAAAGCGGAACTGTGGGCTGTCGGAAAAAACAAAACAAAACAAAACCCACTTTGAAGCCGTTTAAAACGCCAGTCATGTCGAACACAGGTTCCAGTTCCAGGTGGAAAGTGTTCTAGTCTCTGTGTGAGGGTCAGATTTGTAAACATTGCTTTTCATAACCAATAATTACACTTTCGAAAGCATTATGTTTTATAAAACAGTGTTGGATCAGTATTATAGCACTGTTTCCTTCTCCAGGTTAAAGTCTGTAAACCGTTTCCTTCTTGTCTTTTTGCTTTCATTTCTGCACAGTCCGGAAAACATTTACCTTTCCATTGCATACACTGTATAACCTACTGTCAGTTACATGACATGATCAGACATGGGTTTGTTATTTTAATGGATTAGTGCCTTAAATAAAAAAATAAAACACACACAAACACTTTTGACATCCCATACTGTACTTCTTATGATGCACTTATTTGTTTTAAATCATGTTTGAGTTACGTTGGGAACGGGAAAAAAAAATCCTCGATCCGGATACCTATCCGGATTTGCATCAAAATCTAATCAATTGTTCCTTGACCCATGGATCACCTTTCCTCCAAATTTCATCAAAATCCGTTCAGTACTTTTTGAGTTATGTTGGGAACAGGAAAAAAAAAATCCTGGATCCGCATACATATCTGGATCCTGGATCCACGTACATATCCGTATTTGCATCAAAATCTAATCAATTGTTCCTTGACCCATGGTTCACCTTTCCTCCAAATTTCACCAAAATCCGTTCATTACTTTTTGAGTTACATTGGGAACAGGAAAAAAAATCCTGGATCCGTATACATATTTGGATCCTGGATCCACGTACATATCCAGATTTGCATCAAAATCTAATCAATTGTTCCTTGAGCCATGGATCATCTTTCCTCCAAATTTCATCAAAATCCGTTCATTACTTTTTGAGTTACGTTGGGAACAGAAAAAAAATCCTCGATCCGGATACATATTTGGATCCTGGATCCACACACGCATCCCGATTTGCATCAAAATCTAATGAATTGTTCCTTGACCCATGGTTCACCTTTCCTCCAAATTTCATCAAAATCCATTCAGTACTTTTTGAGTTACATTGGGAACAGGAAAAAAAATCCTGGATCCGCATACATATCTGGATTTGTGTCAAAATCTAATCAATTGTTCCTTGACCCATGGTTCACCTTTCCTCCAAATTTCATCAAAATCCGTTCATTACTTTTTGAGTTACATTGGGAACAGGAAAAAAAATCCTGGATCCACATACATATTTGGATCCTGGATCCACACACATATCTGGATTTGCATCAAACTCTAATCAATTGTCCCTTGACCCATGGATCACCTTTCCTCCAAATTTCATCAAAATCCGTTCATTACTTTTTGAGTTATGTTGGGAACAGACAAAAAAAAAAAAATCCTGGATCCACATACATATCCGGATTTGCATCAAAATCTAATCAATTGTTCCTTGACCCATGTTTCAACTTTCTGCCAAATTTCATCAAAATCTGTTCATTACTTTTTGAGTTACGTTGGGAACAGAAAAAAAAATCCTCAATCCGCATACATATTTGGATCCTGGATCCACGTACATATCTGGATTTGCATCAAAATCTAATCATTTGTTCCTTGACCCATGGCTCACATTTCCTCCAAATTTCACCAAAATCCGTCCATTACTTGTTGAGTTACGTTGGGAACAGGAAAAAAAAATCCTGGATCCGCATACATATTTGGATCCTGGATCTACGTACATATCTGGATTTGCATCAAAATCTAAATAATTGTTCCATGAACCATGGCTCACTTTTCCTCCAAATTTCATCAAAATTTGTTCAGTACTTTTTGAGTTATGTTGGGAACAGACAAACAAACTGATGCGAAAGCATAACCTCCTCCAACAAAGCTGGCAGAGGTAATAAAGTAATCGACCAGAATGCATTGATCTGATGTTGATTTTGTCTAATTTGATTACACTGAGTTCAGCGAATAACAACCCATAAGGCACAGTTTAGTGTGATTGCCTGGAATTAACTTTGAACTTGGTTTTCAGTTTCAATATGAAAATATGTGCATTTTTGTTGCAACCTTTAAATCTGGAACTTTAGCGTCCTGCTATATTTTCTTGATAAACATTTGCTTATTCATCAACCCTTAGGGTTAAATGACTTTATATGCTTTTTTCCCCTCCAAGTGCTATTATTTACCATGCTGTTGTTGCATAGTACAATGTCAATCTCCTGTGATTGATTGCACATGAATTCTTTACCGAAATGACGGACAGATGCTTGGTGTAACTAAAGCCTGCCTTTGTGGCATTAATAATGGTTGTTCTCATGTCAGAAATAGTTAACAGTTAATGGTTGATTTATTGCGTGCTCAAACTGGTAAAGGGAACATGCAGAAATACGCTGTTTTTGTAAGATGACCTATTCCTGGAGAGACCGTTTCTCCTGAGCTGGGGATTTTTCGAGTATCTGGGTACGGTGCATTGATCTGACATGCTGGAGGCTGGAGCTCGCCTGGCTGTGTTTCCATCCCATCTATGGCAAGTCACTTAAAAGGGAACTCGTGTGTGTGTGTGTGTGTGTGTGTGTGTGTGTGTGTTCCTGTCACAGCTGACAAATACCTACTTACCTCAGGCCCAGAATGTCTCTAAGACCTACACGTTTTCGTTCATGTGCAGATACGGCTCTCATAACCTTTGCCTCGCAGTTCATGCAAAGCCAAAGATTTCCAGCTTAGTAGTTCTAAATGGATTGCAGTTATGATGGTCAGATCTGCGCCAAGTCACCTCTGGAGATACACAAATGAGTCATTTATGAGTTGATCTGTGCACTGTGTGTGCTGCATCGTGACTGGCAGAGCTGCTATGGTTTGGCTGCTTCAGCTGGTTACTCGCTTTGTGATGAAAAGAGATGGCTTCCCCCCATCTTGGGCCAATGACCAGCTCTGGCGTGATGTCACGAGATATGCCGTGGTGGGAATGAACTCACAACAACAGGCCTTTTCTGTCCATGAAGAATGGTTTATGCTGGCATACTGTAAAACACACAGCAGCTGAGTGATACGTCTTCTCCAACAATGTCTGTCACCTCAGACGTCAGTGTGGTGTCACAGTTAAACAGCAGTGAATGATGAAGGGTGATTTTAGTGGTTGTAACTTTTCTTATGAGCTGTGTTGGTCTCAGTGATTGTTTCGTACCGATTTGAAATATGGTTTTTGCTGGTCAGAGGACCATAGGAAGGAAGGTGGGGGGATAAAGCAGTTATTCCACGTAATCGAGTCGTACATGAGCTGATAGCCGACGAGGCGCGTAGCACTGAGTCGGCTATAAGCCGTGTACGATGAGATTGAGTGGAATAACTGTTTTACTTGATCCACATTCACTGGATTTTGAGAAACGGAGCATTTTTATTTTTTGCAAATTCGATAAATAAAAACTTTGTACAAAACGTCGAACAAAATCATTTCCGCTTAGAATGTAAACAAACCGGCAAAATGACAGTAGCAGTTTGTGAAAAATGCGATAATATCTCTCTCTCTAGCCGCTTTATCTTGTTCTACAGGGTCGCAGGCAAGCTGGAGCCTATCCCAGCTGACTACGGGCGAAAGGCGGGGTACACCCTGGACAAGTCGCCAGGTCATCACAGGGCTGACACATAGACACAGACAACCATTCACACTCACATTCACACCTACGGTCAATTTAGAGTCACCAGTTAACCTAACCTGCATGTCTTTGGACTGTGGGGGAAACCGGAGCAACCGGAGGAAACCCACGCGGACACGGGGAGAACATGCAAACTCCGCACAGAAAGGCCCTCGCCGGCCACGGGGCTCGAACCCGGACCTTCTTGCTGTGAGGCGACAGCGCTAACCACTACACCACTGTGCCGCCAAAAATGCGATAATAATTCTTGAAAAATAAAAAAAGATCAAATACTTTTATTCCATATTTTGTTGCGGGGTTTTTTTTTGTATTTTTGGGGGTTTTGTTTTCGAGTAGAGTTTTTATTCATCCTCGGTTGGTTCAACAACACGCTCCACCCATTTTGTTTTTCTTTACTCGCGGTATATAAACTGATAGCCTAGTAGTAAAGTAGCCAATCAGAGCGCACGATTGCTCATATCCAGTGAATGTGGAGAGAATGTATACAATGTATAAAATACATATAAAATACAGTACCAGTCAAAAGTTTGTACACACCTTCTAATTCAATGTTTTTCTTTATTTTTAAAAATTAAAAACACTTCATGTCTTAAAGTAACGATGGACGTCGCTTCTCATACATGTCAACCTATACGGAATGTCCGTATTTTATACAGATTTGATTCAATAAACGTAGTATACGGACGTACAAATAAAGTTATACGGATTCTTTAAAAAAACTTCAATATTTATTTAGAGCTATAATCAATTCCCACGATGATAAAAGAGCGCATAACATTTACAAACGTACTGTACACCACAGAAAGCACAAACAGCCAGTAAAGAGTCTTATGAAATCGCGCGTTATCTTGTGGTAGCGAGACTTCGTTCCACTTTTGATCATGCACACACCGCATTGCGAGAATCCCGCCAACCGGGAAGTAACATTTTGTTTGAAACGCGTATTTCCACCTGAGCGACTTTCACTAGTGACTGAAAAGATTCTGAATGGGCACTCCGGCAAGATTAACACAGACACTTGCTGTGACATGCAGCCTCGTGAAGTATTGGTGCAGACTGCTAAAAAAGCTGTCATGGAGTACAATTCAGAACATTAGAGTGACACTTTGTGTTTTTGTCAAACATTGGAGCTTTGTATTCATTCTGAAGGTTTGTTATTAATATTGAATAAAAAGTAACTGGGATATATCATTCAAATTTTAGGTAAATTATTTTAATTTGCATCTTATACGGATTTTATAAGGGAAATACGGATTTTGGAGGTTGGTTATACAGGTTTGATTGACCAAAGGTTGACATGGTTTCTCTTTACTTAGTTAATAGGTTCTTGATATAATATGGATTACTACAGGTGTGGAATAGGGCTATTTACTGTATGTTTATTATTTACTATTTGATCTTGAAGGCATTAACGAGGCAAGAGATTGCACTAATTAACTTTTGACGAGGCAAGCCTGTTAATTGAAAAGCATTCCAGGTGACTACCTCCTGAAGCTGGTTAAGATAATGCCACTAGTGTGCAAAGAGTCATCAAGGTAAACGCTGGATACTTTCATGAATCTAAGGCTACGTTTACATTAGACCGTATCTGTCTCGTTTTCTTCGCGGATGCACTGTCCGTTTACATTAAACCACCTGGAAAAGCCGGGAAACGGGAATCCGCCAGCGTCCACGTATTCAATCTAGATCGTATCTGGTCCGGTGCTGTGTAAACACTGAGATACGCGAATACGCTGTGCTGAGCTCTAGCTGGCGTCCTCATTGGACAACGTCACTGTGACATCCACCTTCCTGATTCGCTGCCGTTGGTCATGTGACGCGACTGCTGAAAAACGGCGCGGACTTCCGCCTTGTATCACCTTTCATTAAAGAGTATAAAAGTATGAAAATACTGCAAATACTGATGCAAATACTGCCCATTGTGTAGTTATGATTGTCTTTAGGCTTGCCATCCTTCCACTTGCAAGTAGTAAGTGATATGCACTGGAATCACACACACAGTGGCTCAGTCCCGAATCGTGGCTTGTGCACTTCACTCGCGCGCTGTGTGAGCTGCGCAGGGCCGGAGTGCGCACCCTCCAGAGGGCACTCGCTGTTCAGGGCGGAGTGATTTGGAGCGCAGGATGCCTGCGGAGCCGAGCGTATCCGTGTATTGGTGTTGCTGTGTGCACGGCTAACGGTTTTAGTGTAAACGCGAATCGTTTTAAGAACGTTAATCTGATGATCCGCTGATTCGACGTAATGTAAACGTAGCCTAAAATATGAAACGTTTTGGTTTTTTAAAGTTTTTTTTGTTTACCACATAATTCCATCGATGTCCCATGTGTTATTTCATAGTTTTGAAGTCTTCAGTATTGTTCTACAATGTAGAAAATAGTCAAAAATACAGAAAAACCTCTGAATGAATCGTGGCGTCCAGACCAAAAGGCTAAGAATATTTTATTTACAGTTATATTGTATGTCTTATCACTTACATAAGCTTAAGTGTACTGGAGTCTGCTACCTACCTCTGTCTCTCAGCATGTGTGTCATAAAACATGAAAAACAAGAAAATGTTAATTACTAATGTAAGTTTTATTTTGTCCGAAGACATGTGATGCCAACCTCTGCAACTTTTCACGCTGCTGTTCGTGCAGAGGAAAGCACTGTCTAACGTCATCCTCATACATGAGCTTACGGATGCCCACGATTGGCCGATGTTGCTCTGATTGACCTGAAAGAGACCGTCATGTCATCCGTCTCATCCTGAGAGCACGGCCAATTCTGCTCTCTCGATGTCCAGCCATAGATGGCCATGGCTTTGTCTGGATATAAAATCCTTCCTTGTTGCGCTACTTGCTGTTAAATATTTTAACAAAGCTATTATCTTTTGCAAAGGAGATGGAGACAAAAACCCGCAAAACCAGGAATATGAAAACCGGGTAGAGAAATGTCCCGTTGTCCCCGGATTAAGTTATGCCTGTGACTTAGAGGACTCAGATAATTGCAAGTTATTTGCGAGCAATGAAATTCATGCTTAATTAACATCCTCCAAGCATACTTGGATCATTTTAGAAAAGTCTTTTTATTCTGACCACAAATAGAACATCAACATTTAAGAACCATTACTCATGACTCAGCAATATCGCTCAAGCAAGAATGCGGTTATTCTGAATATTGGTGTGGCTGTGATTTAGCCGTCGGAAATTCTAAACAAGAAATTAATACAGAGTCAGTGACATGTTGGACGTCGATCGCGAGCTGGCTTAGTGGTTCGTGTGTCCGCCTCTTGACTGGCAGATCGTGAGTTCTACGTGCGGTCAGGTCATTCCAAAGACCATCATAAAAATGGTACCTACTGCCGTCTGGCAAGGTATGCTGCAATACAGATGTGAGTGGGGAATCAAACTCTCGCGGTTACCAGAGCACTAGCCCCTCGCTGTAACCCTAGCTATATAATAGACGAGAATCCGAGGGCTACTCAAATGGAGATCGGCGCTGCACCCATGCGCCTCAAGAGCTGGTTAGTACTGGGACAGGAGACTGCCTGGGAAGACCAGATCCTGGCGCAGGTGGAACTTTTGACTTTTTTGACATTTCTGACACAATGCTATATTGTTTATTTTTGCTAAAGTGGAACTAGATCCTGAAAAAGCCACGCTCACTTTATATCACATTGGCTCCCTTGCTAAGAAGAAGAACTTTATTCATCACACGCTTGTGAAATTCCTCTCTGCATTTAACCCATCTGAAGCAGTGAACACACCCATGAGCAACGAGCACACACACGTACCCAGAGTAGTGGGCAGCCATGCTAACAGTGCCCAGGGAGCAGTTAGGCGCCTCATTCAAGGGCACCTCAGCTCAAGGCCATCCCATATTAGCCTAAAGCCTCGGTCACAACCAGCCGTACGTGCTCCTACGGCCGGTCTACGTGCAAAAAACGCAAGAAACGCACGGAGGGCGCGCGTGTGACGTGCTGATTTTCGAGCCGTAGACCGGCCGCAGAGGTTCTTTGTCATGTCAAACAAACTCTACGGGCACTTACGTTTTTTTCAGGTTGCAAGACAAACTTACGGTCAACATGCGTCTTTCTCCACGAACAAAAAAAACACGCAGCGATTTGGGAAACGCCAAAAATCGCACGGCCAAAAAATCGTACGTCCGATTGTGACCTAGGCTTAACCGCATGTCTTTGGGGGAAACCAGAGCACCCGGAGGAAACCCACACAGGTACGGGGAGAACATGCAAACTCCACACAGAAAGGCCCTCGCCAGCCGCTGGGCTCGAACCCAGAACCTTCTTGCTGTGAGGCGACCGTGCTAACCACTTACACCACCGTACCGCCCAAAATATCAATGCGAGCTCACATCGATTTGTACATTCCTATTAAAGGTGCTTCCTGGAAAATTGCCGTTCTTTCTTCCTTTTCTATTCATCTGAAGAGTTTTCATATTTTAAGTCAAAAGTTGTATTCCTCAGACGTATCGCTTGCCCCGTCCGCTAATGATGTCATGAACACAACTGTAGTAATGGTTTCGAACTAGGAAGTGAAATGTTATGTGGAGAACACAGACGAGTGGAGCGATACACACAGTGAAAGTCCCAGAGCGGTCATATTAAATAAATATAAGCACTCTTGGAACGCTGGTTGAACAATCAACTTGGTGGACTTGAACTAACTGTTGCATAATAAATTATTCAGTAATTACAGTCCAAGTAAGTAAGAAAGGAACGTAGTTAACGAGTTGACTTTATATAAACGCTATATTTCATAGTGAAGCGAGAATTGTAATAAAATTGTAATAGCAGTGTGCCACATTAGATCATTATTATTTATGAATAATTATTTTTATGAGCTTTGGCGTGGGCGGCACGGTGGTGTAGTGGTTAGCGCTGTCGCCTCACAGCAAGAAGGTCCAGGTTCGAGCCCCGTGGCCGGCGAGGGCCTTTCTGTGCGGAGTTTGCATGTTCTCCCCGTGTCCGCGTGGGTTTCCTCCGGGTGCTCCGGTTTCCCCCACAGTCCAAAGACATGCAGGTTAGGTTAACTGGTGACTCTAAATTGAGCGTAGGTGTGAATGTGAGTGTGAATGGTTGTCTGTGTCTATGTGTCAGCCCTGTGATGACCTGGCGACTTGTCCAGGGTGTACCCCGCCTTTCGCCCGTAGTCAGCTGGGATAGGCTCCAGCTTGCCTGCGACCCTGTAGAACAGGATAAAGCGGCTAGAGATAATGAGATGAGAATGAGCTTTGCCGTTAATACCTAAATACTTAAATAAATACGTATACATGGTTAAAGGACTTTGTGTTTGATTAAAGACATACAAATTTAGCCTTGTTACAGAAGTGAAACAAGAAGTGAAAACATGACCGGAGTGTAAAATAATGTATATGCTTATATATATATATATATATATAGGACATTTTAAGTGCACAGCACAAATCGCACCTTTGCATCTCACACCTGGGGCACAAAACAACCATGAAAATACATTTTTTCCTTCCATGTGAGTAACAGACCGAATTATATGCACCATGCAGGCAATTTATAAACGTAATGAACATGCTGATTCTGAAACTGAGCATCTGTAAACTGTATTTTATTTGTTGCTGAGGTGGTACTCAGGTGAGGTGTGCACTTTTTTTTTTTTTTTGTCCCTCGTATGTATCTTTTACTAACATCAGTGTGTGCAGCTTTAGTCGAAAAGGTAAATATGGCCCAATTTTGGACCTTATATGAGTGATTCCACGCTTATGGGTACTGAAATGGGGACATGAACTTATTTTTAAAAATTCACCTAAAACCATTTCTTTTTTTTTTACCATCAGGTCACAAAACATGTAATCTTTAATGAATGATATGTTAAAAGATAACTTTCATTTTCTGAGATGTAATAAAAACATATTTATATGCCAAAGTCAGAACGTAACAGAAGTGTTGTGGACATATAGATTCTCAATTTTAACAATGTAGAATTACTTTTGGAAACATAGGAAGGTGATGTTTTAGCAAATATAATTAATAAACATGTGTAGTAGAATAAACATACACATTCTTTCAATAAGATTAACATGGTATAGAGCTAGATTGTAATTCATTTGTAACAGACGCGAGATGGACAATCGTAACAGAAGTAATGGAACAGACATCATTTTGGAACTCATAGGCTTGACTTTGGCATATAAATATGTTTTTATTGCATCTCAGAAAATTAAAGTTATCTTTTAACATATCATTCATTAAAGATTACATGTTTTGTGACCTGATGGTAAAAAAAGAAATGGTTTTAGGTGAATAAGTTCATGTCCCCATTTCAGTACCCATAAGCGTGGAATCACTCATATACCGTAAACAAGTACATACGAAAGGATATGATGACTAAGGGACCAAGCAACTGACAAGTTTATTACCCTTTTTTCTCCGATTGTCCTCACAGAATGGCATTTCAATAATAAAAAGGGATCTCCGCAAGCATCACAGTAAGAACGCCCTTCAGCCTCGTCATACCGTTCATTCGAGAACGTCTCGTCACTCACCAGATAGATAGACAGACTATAAAGACGCCTTCATTCAGAAGGAAATGCTGCACCAAGTGTATCTGGCTCCGAGTTGCTTCCTGAATAGCACCCAGAAATAGTGACGTTATTATGACGCGTCCATGATAACAATATATCGTCTTGAACACGCGTGCCTACAAAGATGTTAATGTTAAGCGTGTTGTTATTAAAAACTGAAACACTCGCAGGCGGTTTATGCAGCGGCGTCATGGCACAGTGGGTAGTGTTGCCAACTCATAGCTCCAGGTTCCCCATTTTGAGCCTGTAATTTTTTTTTTTTTTTTGCCACATCGAGAAGTATAAGCTTCATAAGTAGGTTCTAGTCCACTTAGTAATGCTCTTATGAGCTTTAGCATCAGGGCTTTAGGTTGCATGTGCAAGTGACTGGAAAGTTCTGAAAAGTTTCAATCCCACTTCTGCTGAAAACCTAACTGTTTTGCTTCAAAGCGTCTATAAAGTGAGGACATGTAAAGAAAAACAATATGCCAAGGATGTATTCCAGCAGTAGAAGACGTTTCGTGGCATTTGTTAACTCGTAAACAATCTCTCTGTAATAGTCGGTTAACATTCTTTAGACTGCAGGTCTGTGTTACATCGGGGTTACACTTAGCAGGATCATGCTGTGATAGATAAAGACTCGATGTTTTGACTTGGATTTTATGCTATACCGTACAGTGCCCTCCGTGATTATTGGCCCGTCTTGTAAAGATCAGGAAAAAGGGTTAGAAAAAAATCCACCTTTTGGTGAAGTCGCTGGAAAAAATGAGAGAAATCCAATTTAATTGCAATAAATTTATTCAGAGAAAAACAAATCCGTCATCAGGAAATTAATTATTTTCAACAAAAACACATGCGCCACTATTATTAGCATCCCTGCATTTAATACTTTGTACACCCTCTCTTTGCCAGTAAAACAGCACTGAGTCTCTCCTAACCTTTTATAAGCTTGGAGAAACAGAGCAGGGCGTCTGAGACCGTTCCTCTTTACACAATCTCTCCAGATCATCCAGGGTCCTCGGCCCTCTCTTGCGCTCCCTCCTCTTCAGCTCAGCCCACAGGGGTTTCACTGGGGTTCACAGGGTTTTTTCTAGAAAAATTTAGTATGAGGGCGCTCACCATGGCGAGGGAGCGAAGTGACGGGGGGCGGGGGGATGGTGCCGGTTGTCCGCCCCCCACCGCTGTGCGAAGCCTTTGAAAAATTGAGGCTCCAATGGGACATTCTGAGGCTATCTGAGAGGGAAATTGTAACAAATTGTCTGTCAACATTGAAAAAGAAAGAAGTAATCTTCTTCTGGCCCGGACAGTCTTTGGCTTTCTTCCGCTTCGTGCCGCGGGATGACATCTTTAAATGCCCAAGTGTCAACAAAAACAACTCGCAAACTACTACTGTCAAAAGCTCCCGCGCCAGTGGGTGAAAGGTCATTCAGTCTCGAGAAATCTCGCTCTACAAGTCAGCTGACCTTGTATGTAACCCATGTCAAATCTCGCGAGAGCAGCCGCGACAACTAAACAGCATGGCGCCTCAGTCTGGAAAACGCCAATTCGGATTGTTTTTGCACCGTCTGGCGGTGTATCTACTATGATTGGAATATTTTTGGAGTAATTATAATGTATTTGATGATCAGACACATTGTCACGTGGTGTTGCTGGGACGTTTTCACGGAGAAAAGATCGTTTTGAGAAAGATTGCATGTTGTGCAGTAGCATATAAGTGCATGGCCTAAGTGTGACTTGGGGTTCAATCGGCATTTCGGTAAGAGGGCGCAGCGCCCCTGTTCCCCGGTTTAGACGAAAGCCTGGGTTCAGGTCAGGAGACTGAGATGGCCAGGGCAGAAGCTTGATTCTGTGCTCAGTGAACCATTGTAGTGTTGATTTGGACATGTGCTTCGGATCTTTGAGTGCGTTTACATGCACATAGAGAAAATCGAATTTCTGCCGTAGCTCGACTGAAATCGAAGTTCTAAATGCCATGGAAACACCTTAGCTCGGCTGAAATCGAAACGAACTGGATTTCTCGTAATCGAGCTACGCGACCTAGATTATGCGATTGTAGCCGAGCTACTTAGTGCATGTAAACCCTATCGAGCTACGTAGTCGAGCTACTTACTTCCCTTCCGGAAGTGACGAGACCACAAGCGGGAAACACAACAGCCTCGGTCGGCATGACAACAGTAGTAGTAGCGAGCAGCAGAAGAGGTCAGGAGGAACAAGGAGACAAAAAACAATTGAACTTTTTGTGTGTTTATTAAGACATAAGTTAAACTGTAAGCAAAAAATGGACTTTAGAAAAATATACAATTGTGCAAAATAAGTTGTCTTACAAAACAGTGGTCTGCGCAGGACAGTTTGTAGCCAACAGGTGGCAATGACATGTGGTGTGAATGTAAAGTGGAAATCACTCCTCTTCTTCATGACGACAACCGGAAGTGTACCAACACGATGGGGCGTGTAGCGCCACCTGTGGCTCGGGTGCACAATGTACCTCACACAATAGCTCGATTTCCTTGTGTGCATGTAGGATTGGATTTCTCTGGCACCCCTGCTGGGACCCTTAGCTCGATTACCGACAGCAGCTCGATTTGGATGTGCATGTAAACGCACTGACTGTCCTGCTAGAAGATCCAATGACGACCCAGTTTTAGGTGGTGTTTACATTAGACCGTATCTGTCTCGTTTTCTTCGCGGATGCACTGTCCGTTCACATTAAAACGCCGGGAAACGGGAATCCGCCAGGGCCCACGTATTCAACCCAGCTCGTGTCTGATCCGGTGCTGTGTAAACATTGAGGATACGAGGAAACGCAGTGCTGAGCTCTAGCTGACGTCATCATTGGACAACGTCACTGTGACATCCACCTTCCTGATTCGCTGGCGTTGGGATCACACACACAGCGGGTCAGTCCCGAATCACTGCTCGTGCTCTTCACTCGCGCGCTCTGTGAGCTGCGCAGGGCCGGAGTGCGCACCCTCCAGAGGGCACTCGCTGTTCAGGGCGGAGTGATTTGGAGCGCAGGAGGAAGCGCTGAGCCGCACTGACGTTTATTTACACATTTCACCCTCCTTCAGGCGCTTAAACTCAGTGAGAACATGAACATCACAGCCAGGTGTGTTTATCTGCTGGAGAAGGTGTTCGCTTGCCATCCTTCCGCTTGCAAGTGGTGAGTGACTTGCGCATGCCCGATATGCACTGGGATCATGTGACGTGCCGTCTAATTAGTCATGTGATTAGCGTATCCGTGTATTGGCGTTGCTGTGTGCACGCGAATCGTGTATTGGCGTTGCTGTGTGTACGCGAATCGTTTTAAAAACGTTAATCTGATGATCCACTGATACGGTCTAATGTAAACCCCACCTTAGTTTCCTCCCAGAAGCAGCCAGATGTTGATTTAAAATGTCCTGGTGTTTCATGGAGTCCATGATGCCATGCACCCTAACAAGGTTTCCAGGGCCTTTGGAGGAAAAACAGCCCCCAAACATCACAGAACCTCCACCATATTTTACAGCTGGGGTCGGGTTCTTTTCATTATAGCCACCCCTTATACACCAAACCCACTGCGAGTGTTTATTGCCGAAAAGCTCCATTTTTGTTTCATCAGACCAGAGAACATGGTTCCAGTCAATGTTTTAGGAGTGTCTTACAAACTTCTGGCGCTTACATTTGTGGTTAACTGACAGAAAAAGCTTTTTCTGGCAACCTTCCAAATAATGTGTTGGCATGGAGGTGGAGTCTGATGGTGGTTTTGGAGACTTGGAAACCCCAAGATTTTACTTTTTCTTGTAATTCACCAAGAATTACAAGAAATCCTTGGGGATTTTTTTCCCTCTCTTACCCTCCTCCTCACTGTACATGGAGTAAAATAAACTTGGTCCTCTTCCAGACAAGTTTGTAACAGTTCCAGTTTGTGTGCACTTTTTTTTTTATTACTGCCCTAACAGTAGAAACGGACATTTTCAGGCGAGTAGCTATTTTTATAACCGTTCCCTGACTTATGAAGGTCAACACATTTCTCCCTCTTTTGGTTCGTGTGTTCTCTTATCTTTCCCATGTTGATGGATGATGAAGGGAATCTGGCCTCTGTATTACTTCATATTTGTTGCCCAGTTAATCAGGAAGTCATGGATTACAGCTAGAAAGTTCCTACACACTCCAATCAACTCCAAAATACTGTACAATTTAAACGGGAAACATGCAGAGAGGAACCGTCAGGACCTTCTAGGCCTTCAGAGGAGGCCCAAACATATCAGCATTTCAAATGTAGATATTTAATTTCTTTCATTCTTTCATAATTTCATAATAATTATTCTCTTCTAATTCTAATTTGGCCTCATTTTCTATTAAATTTGCTTCAGAAACGAAAGGGTTACTGTCCTGAAAAGATTAGAGTTATCCAGTGAGATTTTTTTGTTTGTTGTCTCAAGGCTGAGAAGAGTTTAGAGCCGGCTCACGTATTGGTTAGGACTTCATTGCCGGGACAGAAGGCCATGGCAGTGTATGTTTATGTAGGAAGTGACAGATGAATTAACCAATCAGATTTTGATTTATTGTGGGAGGGGCGAAAAATGTATCTCCCTAGCCCTTTTCGAAGGCCAACGCGAGCTTAACCGTGACTCAGCGCAGCAGTGAAGTCACCTTCCAGCCGGTGTAGCATTCATCAGTAGTGTTCGTGAATGCTAATAAAGCGGGCAAGCCAGTGCTATTGAGAGCAAGTAGCACAGGCTAACGACCGAGAAACTAAGATTTCTGTCTCCAGACGCTTCTTCCATGCTGCACGCTCGCTACAGTATTTTTCACTTGGACTTAAGTATTCTTTTCCCTCTGTAATTTACTGACTTTTAAAATCAGCATCGACAGCTACACACAACGGAGCGGCCTGGCAGCCTGCCGCTAATCCCTTACAAAATCCTTTGCCCTGTTGCTTTTTTGATGTGTCTGGTAGAGGTCTGCGCGGGACAGAATTTTCAGTCCCGCTCCTACCCGCTCCTGCATTGTGCAGTCCCGCTCCCGCGCGCTCCCGCAAAGAATTATGATTTTCAGTCCCACTCCCGCCCGCGCCTGCCATATTTTGTCCCGCTCCCGCCCGCAAATCCCGCATGATGCAGACATTCGCGTTATTTCTCACAAAAGTTCTTGTCATTGGCTTGGGGAATTAAACATGCTGAGCTTAGCTGAGCTCTCCACTGACCGATCCTTCATCTAGCGCATGTAGTGAGGGTGCGCGTTGCCAGGCACCTCTTTTTAAAGCAGCACTTACTTCTGAAGCACTGTGAGCTTCACTAGAGGAGCTCTGCTCTTCTGCCATGATCGGAGATCTCAAACACGGAAGAGCGGAAAGGAATCGGAAACGTACGCGAGATTAGACCACATCCGCAAATTTAGGCATCTTAAAATGTTTTTATTAATGCCAAATAAAATATCCAGCACAAATTATATATGATAGACATAAATTAATAATTTATAAATTTTATTTTAAACACGTTTTTAGTTAGCGGGACTGCAGCTTATCACCTCTCCCACCCGTTCCCGCATTGTGCACTCCCCCTCCCGCCCGCGCCCGCAATGAGCTTTCAAAATTTGTCCCGCGCCGCACTGCTTTGCATCGGGTCCCGCGGGACTCCCGCGGGAGTGCAGGGCTCTAGTGTCTGGCTAAGGTTTGGCTGAGCTCAAGTCCCAGTTCTAATAGTAATAGTTCACCACTGGAAGCATGCTTCAGTTACATTGTGTTCAGTATCATTTTCAGGGGTTCCAATAATAGTGACACATGCGTTTTTGTTGAAAATAATTATTTCTTGACGAGGGATTTGTTTTTCTCTGAATACATTTATTTCAATTAAAGGTTGGATTTTTCTCATTTTTTTCCAGTGTGAGATGAAGCGACTTCACCAAAAGGTGGATTTTTGTTTTTTCGTACCCTTTTTAATAGTTTATAACGGGGCCAATAATCCTGGAGGGCACTGTAGCTCATGACCATAAATTTGCCTGGACTTCAACCCCACTGCCTACGACGCACCGCCACCGATCTCACCACCGATAGATGCTGGCTCCATAGAAAATAAATCACTTCTGATCATTTTGATGCTCTCGCTGTGTTTGCTATGAACAGTAGACTTTCTTATAGTGGAAAACATAGTGATTTTTTACAAAGCACTGACACTGGAGACTTGTTCCATAAATGATAAGGCCAAATAAAAAAAATAGTGTGTTTCCGGTAACCCGACCGACCGAGAATTTCGGCGGCGAAATTGCCGACCGTAAAGTTTTTATTACAAATTTCCCTCGATATTTTAGTGTAAGCGGCGTTAGTTTGTCATAATTTTTTGTTTCAACGCATTCAAGTTGTGAAAGAAACGATAAAAAGTAAAATGTTTCTTCTATCAGCCCTCCTGCATAAGCATGGAAGCGCACTTGTATACTGAAGGAGGAAGGGAAAACTGAGCCGAGCCGCCATTTTGAATCCTCATTCAAGGCTGTAATGCAAATTGCTTCCTCTTCAGTACACAAGTGCACTTCCATGGCAGGAAAAACACTACATTTTGCCGCCTATGTAGTCCCCTATTTATACAAATAGGAGTCATTCAGGATTCAGCCATGTTTTTTCTCGACCCAAGTTCTACAGTAGGCTAGGCTAGGCCGTCTGCTTTTAATGGAAGTAGCCTAGCCTAGGACGTTATTTTCACATTATTTCTTGATAAGGTGTTTTCATGTTATTACATGAAAATATCATGAAATAACGTGATAATTTCGTATCATGAAATTACGTGATATGTTATTACATGATAAATATATTGTAAAAACGTGATAACTTTGTTAACAATATCTTTTCACGTAATTACTTGATTCTAAGCCAATTTTTTTGAGTGTGGCAGCAGTACGCTTCCGTAGATCATAACTTGAACTCTTGCGATATTTTTTTTTATTCGTTTAAAGATTTAAAACACTTTTATTTTATTATGATGTGTGGTATAAAGGATTCTGTGCCAAAATACTATTTTGTAAGATGTTTACTTGTGTTAATTTTTTTGAACAAAATAAAAAAAAATTAAGAAAAAAAAAACTTTTTCCTACCTACCGACCTTTATTTTAGTATTTCGTGTTACCTGAAACACACCATCTTTTTTTTTTTTTTGGCCTAAATAAATATCTTCTTCCTTGTTTTTATGTTTTTCTTTGTTAACTCACAAAAACATTTATTTTCCAGTTCATTTATTCATTAGACGTAGTAGATCACGTGAACGGTCTGCCATGAGTGAGGCCAAATGAGTTTATAATGATTGAAGCGTGTCTTTTTAGTATATTTACAGCTACACAGTGCCTGTTCCAGTCAGCCAGTGCGGTCACTGATGCAGTGTATGGAATGGAAGTGGAGTCATTGTGTTGTTTCGGAGCAATGATGATGCCTTAACGAAACATAGTTCATTCTTCCTACATGCACTCTTTAATTCCACATAATCTGATTATACTGTATATGTATTAATATCGATGACAGAAGTTAGTACTATTCAACCTAGTTTTAATATTCTTTCAGATAATATTTTAGTGCTTTTAAAGTCGTAGTAAAGCCTTCTCAAGCTTTCCAAAGTGCCAGAGTGTCTTGTACTCTGTAAGCCAGCGAGAAGATTAATCAGAGTGGGTTTTAAAGCGTAACACGGGTTATATATCTGCCGAGGAAGTATTCATTATTATATAAGAAAAACAAAGGCTTACTCTGTGTGAGAGTCTGAGAAGCCCAGAAAAAAGCTGTGAAAAGTTCCATGCTTGCTGCTTGTGTAGTTTTGCTATGCAACCCTTTAAGGAGCAAAAACATCCCTTTTGAACGAGGTGCAAGGGCAAAGACAAGGCCGCTGAGCGTAAATTGTAAAAAGGGAAAAAAAGAGCCAGGGTGTTTGAACGTTGTTTGGATCTGGAGTTTCTCAGCTGTAAAGCTGTGTGTGTGTGTGTGTGTGTGTGTGAGAGAGAGAGAGAGAGAGAGATTGTGGTTGGAGATACGGTATTAGGGGTGTTCACACGGCACATATCTGCATCGATGCTGCACCGATGTATTTTGTTGCGATATATCTTACACCGGTGTAAATTTTGTGGAGCGTTCACACGTCACAAACCTGCTTACTAGACAGAAGCGTGTTAGCACCGGTGCAGCCCCACTTGCGTACACACAGCAGTTTTTGCGACCGTGCTATACGATAGTAATAATGCGGAAATGAAATATGCGCATGCGTGAAAATGTACTTCCTTTTCCCGGTTGTCATGGCATCACCAAGCGCCGGGAAAACAACGTGGATGAATGAAGACACCAGTGTTGCCAGATACTGCTGACGTTTTCCAGCCCAAAATATGTTCAAATCCGCCAAAATGCACTTAAAACCGCCCAATCTGGCAACACTGGAAGACACGCAGTTCTGTTGTTGTTGATATTCGCCATTTTGGAAGCGCAAAATACCAGGATGCAAATTATGCAATGCCTGTATGTAATCAACTCTCCTCACACGTAGCGAGTCTACCCCTGTAGTGTTCAGACGTCCCATTTTATATCGGTGCTGCCCCGCAAACTAGCATTTACTCCGGAGTAAATTTCTTAAACCACCTCCCGAGCAGGGTTAGATTTGCACCGGTTTAAGCAGCTTTCAGGGGCGACACCGGTATAACTTTGTACCGTGTGAACGCTCTACCGGGGCAGCCCCGGTGCTACACCGGAGTAAAAGTTGCCGTGTGAACACTCCTATTTATTCCACAGTACTGTTGAATTCTCAAATCTCATTGGTCAGAAGGCGTTGATTAATTTTCTACAACGGCGGCTCGGACAGTAACTCCAGCTGTAATTTAAATGGCGTGGTTTTATACCGTATGAGCGTGCTTGTTTCTACAGTAACAGCTCATTCACCAGAACCTGTACGGCAGGCTGTTGCTTAGATACAGAAGTATAGATTCAGGTCCTAATGGCATAAATGTTAAATTTAACCATTAGGCCCATGATTTTATCCTGAAAAGGTGGCAAACCATTCCAAATCCAAACACAAACTTTAACTGAAAGTTGAGGGTCTTGCTTCCAGATCTGAACGTCTCCCTGGCAGTCTCAGGATTTCAACTCTCTAGCTGGTCGCTAGCACCAAACCTCAACTTCTGAGAGAACATGAGTCATGGTCATCGTTTCAGTTCAAGGGTCTGTTAATGGCTACCGCTCCAGGATCATACTGTATTGCCGTGTTCACACTTATACCGGTACAAAAGTGGTATAACTGTATTGATACAAAGTATACCGGTACAGTTTAGTGCATCTGTCCACACTAGTGAGAAATGTTTGCGGTTTTCTTTCATGGTAGTTGAAATGCGCGTGCGCAAAATGTTTCCGTGGTTACCGAGTAACTTCCTTCCGAGAATATGGCGGATGAAACAACGTGTGTGTGCTTTTTGTTGTCAACGTACAGTCTGTATTTCTGGTGGTCATTTATTCAGTCGAATCGTATAAAACGCACGAGGCAGCTGAGAAAGAAACAAACGAATCTCCGTTCTTCACTATTTTATTCAGCGAAGACATCGATTGAGGTGTGTGACTTTGCGCATGCGCATTATATTTGTATCGATACAGAGCCGCTTCATCTGTCCACACTACAGCGAAGCGCTACAGTACCGATACTGTACCGGTACGAAACCCATACATTTGTGGGTTTCGTACCGATACAGTTCAGTTAAGGCCAATTTATGCTGACAACGCAGTCCTCGCAGACGGTGTCACAGATAGCGTCTGCGTAGCCCCCCCCACCTTCGCAGACGCTCTGCGCGCACCTCCCAAAAATTGTGACCACCGCAGAAGCCTCGCAGACAGCGTCGCAGACAAGAGGGCTCTGATTGGTCCACTCTACATCCGCTGTACACGCACTTCCGCTTCCCTACTTTCGAGCAATTCCAGCGTTATGGACGTGACACTTGAACTCAAAATGGCAACAAATGACCCAGTGCATGTTTTATTGTCTCCCAGTATTTAAACAGGTGTTGCATATTTTAAGGCTGTACCATACTGGAGAAGTGATAGAACAAGAACAATTCCCATAGTACATCTAGGGCATGCCAGAAAATGCCAATAAAAGATGCGTTATGGATGTGACAGAAAAAGTATCACTTTTCTTGGGTGACTGTACATTTTCATCAAACTCTGTGAAATTGTAAACCTAATGTCGAAATGGAGATATCCATTTGATAGAGGGGTCCAAGGTGAAAGTTAAAAAATCTTTGTTTAAAATATTTTGTATTTCATGCAGAGTTTCGGAAGGAAAAGTCAGCGTTATGGATGTGACGAAATTCCGTTATGGATGTGACGCGTCTGAAATAGACATGGCATATGTTTAGAAAATCAGCAATTTAACCACCATAACCCTTTGAAAAACTCTCTAAATATCAGCTAAAACTATCAAAGTTCTTAAATAATATTTAGGATGGCTATTGTTTTGCTGTTTTGTGGATTTTAGCATACATTTCTGTGGCTTGTGGCAATAATATAGAATTGTACATGATCAAAGTTGATTTTAGCTTGGGGTTTACATTATAAGAAAGAAAGACTGACAGTGACACATTAGGTTGGTTACAAATTGGTTCAACTTATTCACATCTGTAAAATACAGGCCTAGGTGATATCTCTGGGAGTGGTTTTGATGTATTACATGTTGCTTTATTTTTGCATGGTGAGGTTGACATTTACATGGAATTGCCCTTTCCCGGTTTGGTTTGTTTTCACTACCGCCATTTTTAAAAACACGAGCGAAGATGGAGCAGCACGAAGAGCGGTTGATCGAGGAAGTGAGGAAGTTGTACATCTATACGACTCCAGTTCTAGTCATTATAAGTAACCGGAGGATAAACACTCCACTAACCACACCCACCAACTACTCCTAGCGATTTCACGACTTCGCACCCCCTTGCGTTGTAGCGGTGAATAACATCGCGCACGCCTATTACTCCCCGCTCGACGATAAATTACAACTGTCTGCGAAAAGCTGTCTGCGAAAGCCTTATCGCAAGAGCATGCAGAGGCCTTTATACCGCTACAGTACCGGTCTAGTTGCTAGTGTGGACAGGTGCTGCGGTACGAAAGTAGTTTCGTATCGGTACAAAATCCCTAGTGTGGACAGGGTATATGACTCCTAGATTGTAGAGATGAAGAGTCAGACCAGTGTCACTTTATCAGACTCAACTGTTCGGGTTGGTTTTGTACACGAAGCACTTGTATGACGTACAGCACTTGAATGGTTTTCGACACGTTTTGAAATATTTTATAAATATTCTTGTGTGGGTTAAGGCAGTTAAGGATGAACCAGCGTTCCTTGTGTGAAGTAGTAGTGAATAATCTGCTGGCCTGGACTTGGATCTGCACCACAGTGTAAGGACTTAAAAAAAGAAAGAAAAAGTACCCATGAATAAAACACAAGGCCATAGAGGTAGAAAAGATAACACCACCATGCAAATACTGTTCTTTTACATTCCACATAGTCAGGAAGGAGAACATTTGCTTAAAGAGGCATGAACTGGATAAACCTAAGCCAAAAGAAGGCACTATAAGGAACTGGACGTTAATTTACTCATTAACCAGCGTCTGGTGTCTGAAAACGTTTCAGCTCTTTGCCAAGCAGGATCAGTGACTTATTACAGCACGTTATGATGAAAAAGTTGCCTTGGTAATTGGTCCACAATTGTATTATGTAGGAAATGTGTTCGTTATCACTGATGATTGTGTGTTCATGGAGACAAAATGTCTTGGTGCTTATGTGGAATACTGGTACGAATGAGTACAAACATGCTTCAGACTGTCAGTGTGCTTCGGTCTGATAGTCTGACTGAAGGCCGTCTGTCTGCTGCATGGTGGCTTAGCGATTACGTTTCCGTGCTTGTGACCAGAAGGTTGCTTTACATAAAAGCATCTGCCAAATGAATGAATGTCAGAGCAGAGCTGTCACTGTGTATATTAAAGTTTGACTAAATAATCATGAATCATCCTTATTTTTTAGTCTCATCTCATCTCATTATCTCTAGCCACTTTATCCTTCTACAGGGTCGCAGGCAAGCTGGAGCCTATCCCAGCTGACTACGGGCGAAAGGCGGGGTACACCCTGGACAAGTCGCCAGGTCATCACAGGGCTGACACATAGACACAGACAACCATTCACACTCACATTCACACCTACGGTCAATTTAGAGTCACCAGTTAACCTAACCTGCATGTCTTTGGACTGTGGGGGAAACCGGAGCACCCGGAGGAAACCCACGCGGACAAGGGGAGAACATGCAAACTCCGCACAGAAAGGCCCTCGCCGGCCACGGGGCTCGAACCCGGACCTTCTTGCTGTGAGGCGACAGCGCTAACCACTACACCACCGTGCCGCCCTGTATGAACTCTTAAATTTACAAAATGTAATGAGAGAGATTAAAAAAGTGCCTCAAATCGCATTTTCATTTAAGGGTGTATTCAGACCAGGATAGTTCGATAGTTCACTTGCTTTGGTCCGAACCAAATGTTTTTTTTTTTGTTTGTTTGTTTTTTCATTTTGGTGCGGTTCGCTTTCACACTGTACATTTTAGTAAGCGGACCAAAATCTGTCAACAAAGCCACGCGCCCTGAGGTCGTTCAGCTATTGGTCAGAGACGACACGCGCACAAAGCGTTAAGTTCAAAAGTAGTCATGGAGGCTTTCCGTGCTGTTATTCTTTTTAATGTCATCAAAGCTATATGTTTTTCCCAGTTTTTACAATTGTGCGATTACTATGCTGTTGTACAAGTAATTTATGAACGACGACGACAAAGGGCAAGGCGGCTACGGAGGATAGCGCTGATGAGCGCACATCATGTTGTGACAGTTCTGGCTCTTCACGCAAGTCGCTAGTACCGCCACTTTTTGAAAGAATGTCCCTGATTTTAATGTAGGCCTGACGGAGTTTCTTCACTTTTAGCCGACATTGTTCTGGGGAGCGCGTGAACCCCTTCTCCTTCATTTTCTCACTGAATACAGCAAACACGTCGGCATTTTTGTGTGTTCTCTCCAAAAGCTCAGATATGTGGACATCTGCCCATATATCCACAAGGGTACGCGTTTCTTCCTCGGCCCACGTTTGCCCCTACTCATTTTTTGTACTCTGTAGTCTAGCCTACCACTGGTCTGAATGACTGAACGACTGTTGTAAGGTTCCCTTGACAACCGAAACAGTCACTACGTTTACATGCACATAGAGAGAATCGAATTTCTGCCGTTGCTCGAGTGAAATCGAAGTTCAAAATGCCATGTATACACCTTAATTCGGCTGAAATTGAACCGAACTTGATTTCTCGAAATCGAGCTACACGACCTAGTTTATGCGATTTCTGCCGAGCTACTTTGTGCATGTATACCCTATCGAGCTAGTTGTCGAGCTACTTCCGGAAGTGACGAGTGACGAGACCACAAGCGGGAAACACAACAGCCTCGGTCGGCATGACAACAGTAGTAGCGAGCAGCAGAAGAGGTCAGGAGGAACAAACGGAGAAGAGAAAATGGCGATGTAGAGCTCTCTGAAGTGTGGGTGGAGCACAGAGGACGGCAGGACAAAGCTTCTGGTACTAATAGGCTTTTTATTGTCAGACTTTTCAGTTTAACAGCCTACTTTTATTCTTGAGAGAAAAACACACACACACACACACACACACACACGCGCGCGCGCTGTGTTCTAGTCCCGGGATGAGCTGTCCCCTCTGCTCTCCCTCTGCCTCCTTAAATAGGGCGCGGTTACTGGGAAGACACACAAACGCAGGTTAATTACCGTCAGGTGTAGTGATTCTGCCACTCACCTTCCCTGGCTCCGCCCTCCTGTCACAGACCGGCGCTTGACCACGCCCCCACTGCCACAGGCAAGCAGAAACGTGCACTTCTGGAGCAATGAGGAGACAGAGTTCATGCTCATTCAGCTTAAGGAGTTGAATATATTAAAATTCATGGACGGGAGAAAAACGCGCAATGGAGAACACGGAACTGATAACTTTGTTTACACTCTTGAATAGCTCTTCTTCATGACGACAACCGGAAGTGTACCAACACGATGGGGCGTGTTGCGCCACCTGTGGCTCGGGTGCACAATGCACCTCACACAATAGCCCGATTTCAGTTGTGTGCATGTACGATTGGATTTCTCTGGCACCCTGCTGGGACCTTCAGCTTGATTACCGACAGCAGCTCGATTTGGATGTGCATGTAAACATAGTCACTGTTTGCACTTTGCGGTGAAGTGTCAAGACTCTGTTTCCCATAATGCTCGACAAACGACGGAAGCTCCCGAGGTACAAAAAAGCAAAACTGTCGGATTAGGTCCGGTCTGCTTTCACATCTCCAAAAGATCCGCACCAGGGTTCCTTTGGTCCGGACCGAGTCCGACCTTGCAGCTCGGTCTCGGTCCGCTTGTTTGGTCCGGACCAGAGTTCGGTGGTTTGTATTCAGACCAACCCAAAAGGTCCGGACCAAGGGAAATTTGGTTCATTTGGTCCGGACCAAACAACGTAGGTGTGAATACGCCATCAGTTAGTGATGGTAAATAAGTGCCTCATTCACCAAGTTCCAGCATTAGGCCATCCTTAAAAAAAATCCGTTTCCTGTCCACCAGGTGAGCAAAACAATTTTCAGTAGGGAGGGAGGGAGATGGAGAAGAAATCGCAATGCTGTGTTTGCTTTTTCTTTCAGTACTTTTTTTATTACAAAAGCAGACACATTTAATAAAATATGACAGTTTAATCAACTGAAACTTGTACAAAAACACGGACTTTTTGGAGTTCTAAATCGACCGTTAGGCCTAGTTCGGATGAAATTACACTATTATTAAATTAAATTAAATTAATTTAATTTAATAATAGTGTAATTTCATTAAAATGATCACTGAATGATTTGTTTTTCTGAATCTTTACTATTTTGTTGTTCGCTAGAATACCATTTTGCGATTTCACACTTAAGCAAATGTTTGAAAACTCCGGATCTCCTTCCTTCATGATGGCTGCCATTTTTTTGTGCCGCACGGCGCATGCACAGAGCTGATTCAATTTTATATTCTGCGCGGAATGCGTAAATGTCAAGTTCAATTTTAGATTTACGAACCCGAAAAAAATGTTGAAAAACCGGCGTTAAAAAAAAAATTTTCAACCGCACGAACGGCACTCACCCGGCCGGTGGACCGGAAACAGAACATTTTTTAATAATGGCCTTAGTTAAAGCTAGACGGCCTTTCAGATTTTTCAAGTGTAGGTCATAAAAATAATTTTCCCCAACACCCAATTATTTTTGTTTAGTGGACCGAAAGCTACTGAATTCGAATCACAGACTCACACTTTTATTAGTTTTTTTAAAAAATAGAATAATGAATGAATTTACGGCCACATGGCCCTAAATTCTCTGCTATTTTTTGTTGCTTCACCGTGACCCAATTCAACATACTACGTCATGCATGACGTGCTGGGCTTTCCCCGTTCGCGCAAGGCATTCTGGGATACAAATTTGAAACAGGAGAGGAAAATGGAGGGCACAAATGAAATGTGAAAGACCAACTACAGTAACAGAAAGCGAGAAGAAAAGACATTGTTATATACGAAGGAAAGGAAACGCAGGACCAAACTAATGAATATCAGCGGTCAGCGAGCACCTCGGTGTGATCAGCTGTTCGTTTAGCGACAGGATGATGGAACTGTCAGCGCACGGTCAAAGGTAAACCTGTAGATGGCAGTAATGCAACACTGTGAATGCCAGCTGCTGTAAAACCCAAAAGAAGGAAAAGAAGAAGGAGGTAAACCTGCGCATGCACTCTCGGACTTCCTCTGTCTGCTTGACTGTGCGACGCGAGCGATTTCATGCACATTATTTGCTCAGGAATCCCTTCAAATTAAATAACTTCCCAGTTACAGAATGGACTGGGTTTTTTTAGATATTGCAGAAATAAACGTATCACAATGACGAAATTTCAGAGGGAACTAAATTTCACCAATTTTATGAAATAATGTCTCTAACTTAGCACATCTAGCCATTGGGATTTTTGCCCATTCCTCAAGGCAAAACTGCTCCAACTCCTTCAAGTTAGATGGGTTGCGTTGGTGTACAGCAATCTTCAAGTTATGCCACAGATTCTCAATTGGATTGAGGTCTGGGCTTTGACTAGGCCATTCCAAGACATTTAAATGTTTCCCTTTAAACCACTCCAGTGTAGCTTTAGCAGTATGTTTAGGGTCATTGTCCTGCTGGAACGTGAACCTTTGTCCCAGTCTCAAACCTCTGGCCGACTTAAACAGGTTTTCCTCCAGAATTGCCCTGTATTTAGTGCCATCCATCTTTCCTTCAGTCCTGACCAGCTTTCCTGTCCCTGCAGATGAAAAAAAAAAAACCATCCCCACAGCATGATGCTGCCACCACCATGCTTCACTGTAGGAATGGTGTTCTCAGGGTGTTGGGTTTGCGCCAGACATGGCATTTCCCATGATGGCCAAAAAGATCAATTTTAATCTCCTCTGACCAGAGAATCTTCTTCCATGTGTTTGGGGAGTCTGCCACATGCTGTTGGGCAAACTCCAAACATGTTTTCTTTTTTTTTTTTTCTTTAAGCAATGGCTTTTTTCTGTCCACTCTTCCATAAAGCCCCGCTCTGTGAAGTGTACAGCTTAAAGTGGTTCTATGGACAGATACTCCCATCTCCGCTGTGGATCTTTGCAGCTCCTTCAGTGTTCTCTTTGGTGTCTTTGTTGCATCTCTGATTAACGCCGTCCTTGCCCGGTCTGTGAGTTTTGTTGGACGGCCTTCTCTTGTCAGGTTTGTAGTGGTGCCATATTCTTTCCGCTTTGCTATAATGGATTTAATGGTGCTCTGTGAGATATTCAGAGTTTGGGATATTTTTTATAACCCAACCCTGATCTATACTTCTCCACAACTTTGACCTGTTTGGAGGCTCCTTGGTTTTCATGTTGCTTGTTTAGTAGTGTTGCAGAGTCAGGGTCCTTCCAGAACAGGTTGATTTATACAGACATCATGTGACAGATCATGTGACACTTTGATTGCACACAGGTGGATCTTAATCAACTAATTATGTGACTTACGAAGTGAATTGGTTGGACCAGCTCTTATTTAAGGGTTTCATACAAAAGGGGGTGAATACCTACCTGTATGCACACTCTAGATTTCTGCTTTTTCATCTTAATTATTGTTTGTGTCACAATAAATCAACAATTTTCACCTTTAAAGTGGTCGGTGTGTTGTGTAAATCAAATGGCGCTAACCTTCCAAAAATCCATTTTAATTCCGGCTTGTAATGCGACAAAACAGGACGAACACCAAGGGGGATGAATACTTTTGCAAGTCACTGTATTAGGGCTCATTCTCATTCTCATATCTGTTAACGTTTAGATTTGTGAGGAATTTAGATTGACTCCTTGAAGCTGTCTGATGCTAAGAAGTCACCTTATGACTTTACAGATATATATCTGATTATAGAGAAATATATGAACGTAGTGAGTAGAAAGTAGCGAATTTTTTCTTTTGAAGTGTCGTAAGTGAAAGTCCG
The DNA here is from genome assembly GCF_027579695.1 of Neoarius graeffei. Taxonomy (NCBI): domain Eukaryota; kingdom Metazoa; phylum Chordata; class Actinopteri; order Siluriformes; family Ariidae; genus Neoarius; species Neoarius graeffei. Next base: position 36,942,588 of record NC_083582.1, on the reverse strand, counting down.
AAACACAAGCAAGTACATATAGACCCTTTTCACGTGACGTCACGACAAACGCGGCCGCCATTTTGGACATGAACTACCAGTAGTCTACCACAGCCAACAACGAGGAATAACGGCGAAGCATCGAAAGGAATATAGCCATCAAAGAAAGTTTTTACTTTCAGCAAGACTTCCATCATGCCATTATATTGTTGTGCACCTGGATGTAGTAACCATCAACACACAAGGCAAGATTTATCATTTTATCGGATCCCGACAGATGCTGACCGACAGAGAAGATGGATGGTCTCTAAAATATTGGCAAAATGATGTTTATTGACATAGCAGTCGTGTGTAACGGGAAGCATTTGCATATCCGAAGTGTTGTGTTTACATCAAAGATAAAATAAACCGATATGACAACGACTGCTGCTGCCAGGTTGGGGACACAAACTAGTAGAAAGGAAGTGTGCCAACAGACTTCCTCTGTGGTCGATTCTGCTTTAAGGTAAGATGCATTTAATTATTCGTCTGCTGTGGGTTTGGAATCGGTAGCCTGACCGATTCGTTCATGTTTGTGGTGCCATTTGTTTGTTGACGCGTGTTGAAATGGAAGATTGGTTGTTGACATGATTTCCAGTGATGCTTTGGTGCTGCTGTGGATCAGATGTGTTGAGTAGCCGGACTGTTTTTTTTTTTTCTTGCGTGTGGTATCATTGTTGACGCGAGGTTGTTTTTTGAACATGCCAATGCGGACACGATTTCCCCTGATGAGTTATGACTTCAGACGCGATGCGTGTGTGGAGGTGTGGAGTCCGCGTGATATGCGCGTAAGATAGGCTTCTCATGTGTTTGGAGATCTGCACTCTGAGACAAGCGCAAGCACCCCCCCCCCCCCCCCCCCCCCCCCAAGGGAAAAAAAGGGACCCCCCGAAAATATCGGCTTATGGCCCTTTTCCACTACCCTTTTTCAGCTCACTTCAGCCCGACACGGCTCACGTTTCGACTACCTCAGAGCAGCACGACTCAGCTCGCTTCAGCCCTACTGAGCACCCAAAACTCGCACGGTTTTGGAGTGGGGCTGAAGCGAGCCAAACCGAGCCGAGTGGGGCGAGGGGCGTGAGGAGACACTCCCCTGTGCACTGATTGGTGAGGAGGAGTGTCCTCACATGCCCACACACGCCCCGCGAGCACGCTGGGATCTGTAAACACCGTAAACCCGGAAGAATTACGAATTACGAGAATTTCTGAAGCCTTATGCGCCTCGCCTCATCTATACGCTCTTGCCAGTATCTGTTGGCGTTGTCGGTGATAACAAGCCACAGCACCAAGACCAGCAACACTAACGACTCCACGTTTATTGTTTACTCTCCGGGTCGTGAGACTACCGCTTAAAAGATCACTGATGTCACTGTTTGCGCCGCTTAACGACATCACGTGACGTCCACCCACTTTCGCTAACTCCACCCAATGTGTCCACCCACTTCCAGCCAGCACGGTTCAGCGCGGTTGTAGTCGAAATGCAACTCCAACAGCCCCACTCAGCTCGACTCAGCCCAACTCATCACGGCACGGCTCAGCCCAACTCAGCCGCGTTGGTAGTGGAAAAGCGGCAAGAGTTCGAACACTGGGTTGGAGAAAGTAATGGCAAATAGTGAGTGCACAAACCATAGAAGGTAAACTGTACACAGCGCCAGGGCAGTGTGATGGTCTGTCTACTTTTAGATTGTGTTAGCTTATCACTGAACACACTCGTCACTCGACGAGTTTCACGTCTTTACGACGGATACTTAAATGTGTATCATTGTTGCAGTCTAAGCAGTCATTGTAGCAGCTAGATGAGCGAGAACCGAAAGGGTCTGTGCCATAAACCGTCATTTCTCCATGTCCAAAATGGCGGTCGCGTTTACGAAGGTCACGTGAGTGAAAAGGGTCTATACCTAACCAGACTTACATACAGTAATAAAATAATCCTCCAACTACGCCTGCTTTTTCTAATGTGTTTTTCACTCATCTTTATACCCATTCATGGCCAAGTTCAGGTGGTCATGAAAACCTAACACACACACACACACACACACACACACTACAGCGTGAGCTCTGTGAGATATACAAAGATAAGACCCTTGCTGTTCTCTCAAATCAAGATATCAGTGGAAAAACATGACGTGTCACTGTTTGCTTAAGTAGCCGATTCATACAATGTGTTTAATTTCACATCCTACAAAGTGATCTCTGAATGAAGGTTCTGATTCTGGTCTAAACCAGGACGACATATCACGCAGGTATATTTCACAACAAACTCACAAAAACACACAGAACACTTGAGAATTTGCTTAGCACCTGAGATCTTGGGAGACCGTGGGATTGTAGCTAATGTTGTCATTTAATTGGCTGATGTCTGAGATATGATCACATACTTGGCAAATTACATGAACTCAGAAATAAACAGATCTGTGGCTCCAAGTCCAAAACAAGACTTGTTTTTTTTTCCTCTCCCTCACTGCTGCTTGACTTTTTGCATTTGGCATTTAGGATAGAGCTACAGTACCGCATGCCATTTAGATTAGAGTGACACACCTGTTATATGTTTTCTTTGGATCCTAAAGTACTTTCTCTTGAGAATTTGGCTTACCTTTTGATCCCATCCTGTTGGGACCTGTACCCGCAAAGCAAGAGAAGCGTCATTCCTCAGCACTGCTAACTTGAAAGTGAACAACCCTCTGCACTTATAAAAAAATATGATATCTACAGTACTGTGCAAAAGTCTGAGGCACAGGTAAAGAAATGCCGTCGACCAAAAATGGCTTAAAAAATAATGATATGTTTCAACGTTAAAAATGAGTATAAACAGCAGTAAGCCATAATAAATGAAGCAGAGTCAGTATTTGGCGTGAGACGACCCTTTGCTTTAAAAAAAAAAAAGAAACGTCTCAGGTCCAATGAGTGCAGTTTTATGCGGAAATGAGCTGTAGGTTTTACTGAGCATCTTACAGAACCGGCTACAGCTCTTCTGGACACTTTGACCGTCACACTCGCTTCTTTTTGAACCCAGTAGCCTTCATTTATGTTTTCTTTTTCAATCTGAAAAGTGGTTTCTTATGTAATATGCTGCTCAAGTACAAACATGTAATTTTGTGCTGGAAAACGAACGTTTGGAACTCTAAAATGTTTTTGTACTGACTCGATAATGTCGAAGTCTAGAAATCTGTAGCAAAGTTTGTATGCAAGACTATCTCATCTCATCTCATTATCTCTAGCCGCTTTATCCTGTTCTACAGGGTCGCAGGCAAGCTGGAGCCTATCCCAGCTGACTACGGGCGAAAGGCGGGGTACACCCTGGACAAGTCGCCAGGTCATCATAGGGCTGACACTAGCCTGGGCCCGCCCATCCTAAGCGTGACGCAACATGAGGGCCTGTTGCGAGCTTAGTCTGGCCAGGCAAGCTATCTACAGTTCTTCCAAGCTCCCGAAAAATCGGGAACCAATCAACTTTGAGCATCTCCAACGGCCCTGGGTAGAGGCGTGTTCAAGGCAGTGACATAGTAGAACTGCGACCGGAAGCCATAGATTGTTTACAGAATCTATGCCGGAAGCGCTTCATTCACTAGAAACATTACGAACATGGAGCAAGTTCTTATTGAAAACGGAGCAAAGAGCAGCCCTGGAGGTATTTATTGAAAGGAAGGATGTTTTCGCCTTGCTCCCGACCGGCTTCGGTAAGAGTTTAATCTACCAGTTAGCCCCGTCGCGTCACATACGTCAGAGGAAAGAGTGATGTGATTGGTTTAAGCTTCGTCACAGCCTTTTCTGGCTTCGACCAGTAGCAAACTGAGGCATTTCAGGGAGGCGGGTCAACCACGGGCTCTGGGAAACGGTTGGGCTTAATATCTTGGCCAGACCAATAGCTCGTAGAGCTTTGCAGTCGCGTTAGCCAGACTAGGCTGACACATAGACACAGACAACCATTCACACTCACATTCACACCTACGGTCAATTTAGAGTCAGCAGTTAACCTAACCTGCATGTCTTTGGACTGTGGGGGAAACCGGAGCACCCGGAGGAAACCCACGCGGACACGGGGAGAACATGCAAACTCCGCACAGAAAGGCCCTCGCCGGCCACGGGGCTCGAACCCAGACCTTCTTGCTGTGAGGCGACAGTGCTAACCACTACACCACCGTGCCGCCCTATGCAAGACTAAAACAAAGTAAATCTGTCAAAACTCACCTTTTCAGCGATAACGTCCGAACAGATCACCCACGTAACAGAAAGACCGCAAATGGAAGCACGATCAACTTCTAACTGTTGGAGTGGAAAATTCCATTCTACACATGCAAATTGTTAACGCGTGTCCTTCCCCGCACACAAATAACACGCTACGGTAAAAAAAAAAAGACCACAACTCATTTTATAGCTCAGAAATCATACAAGACCAGCTACCATTGCAACATTCTGTAAGAAACGTATTCTATACCTAACTTTCAGCTTTCGTTTTAAAAAACAAAATCGCAGATTTATAACTAAATGTTTATATGGCGTAGTGATTTTAAGTTACTACTTTTGGTGAGGTAGTGACCTCGACCCTGAGGCTTTCCGTTTAGATCAAAACACACGATCGTATTGGTTTTGGGTCTGCAGAAAATGGAGTTACGACGGTGATCAAATATTTTGCATGATGTTTTATTACGGTTATGATTATTCTGTGAGTGCACCAATCCTTAGGTGGATAAAGTTACAACTTAAAATACAATTAGTGATAACTGTAGACTTTTCAGTGGACGACAACCTTTGTAAGGGAATGCCATGCAGTCAACCATTTATCATGTCCCAGATCAAGCCGCCATTTTTCCACAAATTTGCAGAATTTTTGCCAAATTCTGAATAGAGTATTCACATCAAAGATTTAGTTTTATCTGTATTATTTCTTTCATCATTTTATTTCAAATTAAAACCAACAACACCATTCAAAACCGACTGTGAGTATATTTAGTGGGGTACCCCCACAGTACCCAGTTTCTGAGACAGACCCGTATATATACCAACACCACCATGTTTTTTATTACATACACTACTGTTCAAAAGTTTGGGGTCACCCAGACAATTTTGTGTTTTCCATGAAAAGTCACACTTTTATTTCCCACCATAAGTTGTAAAATGAATAGAAAATATAGTCGAGACATTTTTCTGGCCATTTTGAGCATTTAATCGACCCCGCAAATGTGATGCTCCAGAAACTCAATCTGCTCAAAGGAAGGTCAGTTTTATAGCTTCTCTAAAGAGCTCAACTGTTTTCAGCTGTGCTGACATGATTGTACAAGGGTTTTCTAATCATCCATTAGCCTTCTGAGGCAATGAGCAAACACATTGTACCATTAGAACACTGGAGTGAGAGTTGCTGGAAATGGGCCTCTATACACCTATGGAGATATTGCACCAAAAACCAGACATTTGCAGCTAGAATAGTCATTTACCACATTAGCAATGTATAGAGTGCATTTCTGATTAGTTTAAAGTGATCTTCATTGAAAAGAACAGTGCTTTTCTTTCAAAAATAAGGACATTTCAAAGTGACCCCAAACTTTTGAACGGTAGTGTACATTATATACGTGTACGTATGATATTAATTTTATTCGTCCCCATCAAACATTACACTCATACTTGATGCATACTGAAATCTCCTTCCAACCCTGTCACCAAGGAATGGACAAGTCAGTGGCACGAGTGCCTGGGATAAGCAGATTTTGTGTTCAGGTATCCTGAGTCGCGCAAGAGAAATGCTCTAGCATTGGGAAATTGCGCTTTTGAAACCTGATGACACCAAAGCTATCTGTGGCCTGAAGTCGAGAGCAAACTTGGTCTCTGAGTGGAAGGGATGCAAGACCTACTCTGTCTCCACTGCAAAATCAGTCCGATACTAGCCAATCATGGGCATTTGTGAGCTTATGTATGCGGAAGAGGGTGGATGGCGCTTTCTTCCGAGTGTGGTATTAACAGCAGTTCGAAAAGATACAGAGGTTGGTGTCATATTTCTTGGAAGATGTTTTGTTATTTGTAGCTGCTTGGTGGGCAAACAGGTTTATGAACCAGAAAAAAAAAAATCTTCCTGATTGATTTTCACAAGGAAAAAAAACCCAACCCTTCCTTTTGGTATGTATGGTTAAAATTAATGCACTTCATGTTGGTGTGACGCAACACGATGCTCTAACTATAGCGCATGCTTCTGAATCGCACCATCTGCTGAGCTCCAACTTTGTTAGAAGAAGATAATGATAACAATAAGCTCGTTCTCTTCCCTTAGCCTGGATTGTTGTGCAAAACTAGCAAAACATCTTGCTGCATGTTTGTATATTAAGTTAGCTACCACATCCATCCATTATCTGTAGCCGCTTATCCTGTACAGGGTCGCAGGCATGCTGGAGCCTATCCCAGCTGACTATGGACGAGAGGCGGGGTACACCCTGGACAAGTCGCCAGGTCAGCTCGGCGCTGGCACATAGAGACACACGACCATTCAGTCAATTTAGAGCCACCAATTAGCCTAACCTGCATGTGGGGGAAACCGAAGCACCTGGAGGAAACCCACGCAGACACGGCGAGAACTTCACACAGAAAGGGCCCCTCAAACCCAGAACCTTCTTGCTGTGGGACAACAGTGCTAACCACTACTCCACCGTGCCGCCTGTTAGCTGCCGCATTTAGTGTTTAAAGTTACTGGTTAATCAAAATATGGATTTGGGCAGCTTTTGCTTGGTGGTGGGCTAGCTAATAAATGTATCACTTTGCCTGAAATCTCCTCTCATCTCATTATCTGTAGCCGCTTTATCCTGTTCTACAGGGTCGCAGGCAAGCTGGAGCCTATCCCAGCTGACTACGGGCGAGAGGCGGGGTACACCCTGGACAAGTCGCCAGGTCATCACAGGGCTGACACATAGACACAGACAACCATTCACACTCACATTCACACCTACGGTCAATTTAGGCTACGTTTACATTAGACCGTATCTGTCTCGTTTTCTTCGCGGATGCACTGTCCGTTTACATTAAACCCCCTGGAAACGCCAGGAAATGGGAATCCGCCAGCGTCCACGTATTCAATCCAGATCGTGTCAGCTCCGGTGCTGTGTAAACATTCAGAATACGCGGATACGCTGTGCTGAGCTCTAGCTGGCGTCTCATTGGACGACATCACTGTGACATCCACCTTCCTGATTCGCTGGCGTTGGTCATGTGACGCGACTGCTGAAAAATGGCGCGGACTTCCGCCTTGTATCACCTTTCATTAAAGAGTATAAACATATGAAAATACTGCAAATACTGATGCAAATACTGCCCATTGTGTAGTTATGATTGTCTTTAGGCTTGCCATCCTTCCACTTGCAAGTGGTAAGTGATATGCGCTGGGATCACACACACAGCGGCTCAGTCCCGAATCACTGCTCGTGCACTTCACTCGCGCGCTGTGTGAGCTGCGCAGGGCCGGAGTGCGCACCCTCCAGAGGGCACTCGCTGTTCAGGGCGGAGTGATTTGGAGTGCAGGATGCCTGCGGAGCCGAGCGTATCCGTGTATTAGGCTTGCCATCCTTCTACTTGCAAGTGGTGAGCCTTGCGCATGCCCTAAATGCACTGGGATCATGTTACGCGCCGTCTGAAATGCACTGGGATCATGTTACGCGCCGTCTAAAGTCATGTGATTAGCGTATCCGCGTATTGGCGTTGCTGTGTGCACGGCTAACGGTTTTAGTGTAAACGCGAATCGTTTTAAGAACGTTAATCTGATGATCCGCTGATTCGACGTAATGTAAACGTAGCCTTAGAGTCACCAGTTAACCTAACCTGCATGTCTTTGGACTGTGGGGGAAACCGGAGCACCCGGAGGAAACCCACGCGGACACGGGGAGAACATGCAAACTCCGCACAGAAAGGCCCTCGCCGGCCACGGGGCTCGAACCCGGACCTTCTTGCTGTGAGGCTACAGCGCTAACCACTACACCACCGTGCTGCCCCTTTGCCTGAACTATATCAACAAATCCACTGAAATGAGTCCAGAAGAATAATTTTCACCACAAGCCAAAGCTCACACTTCCTCCTTCGCCCTGTCCAGCTCTGAGCCACGGATTTTAAACGACCTCATAAATGGTGATCATCATTCCTGTCAGTGGGTCTGATTCCCCCCCCCCCCCCCCCCCCCCCATTGCCTGAGGAGAGATGTTATAAGAGGCGAGATGGCAGCAGATGTCTCTTTTGAGGTGATTTGTTTGGATTGGACCGCAGTTTCTGAGAGGTGAAGTGATGCATTTAGTCAAGCTACAGTTTTCCTCCGAGTCTGATTAGTAATCGGAGCCTCAAAGCCGCAATACAAAATGTGGTGATTGATTATTAACATATTACAGCCTTCTGTGAGAATCGAGTATAATCGAGGCCAATTATTGTGGTAACATAAAAGTAACAATATATTTGTAGTGCGAGTTAATATAGGATTGAGTCTTCGAGTTTGGATTCTGGGGATTGTCATAAGTCCGCCCGGACGAAGAACCACGTACGCCACATGGAACACGTTTCCAGAATCCTCTTTTGTGTCTGCAGATTGCACAGAGCTGAAAATTGCCAGCAATTTATCATTCTCCTCCGAAATGGTGCATGCCACTGAATGGCTGTATCCATGGAGATGGGGAGGAGAATCATGTCATCGGTGTGTGTGAATTGCCTGGAGGCTGTGGGTACCCATGCTCTGCCATCAGGGAGTTCACATCCAACGAGCTTCAGTTCAGATAGAAGTGTGATGCATCATTTCATCAGCAGCTCAAGCACTTTATTTACCCCGACCCATCAAATAAACAGATTATTTTAACGTCCTTTGGGAATATGCCAAAATAGTTTGGCAAAATGTCTACAAAAACACCTCTGTGTAAATCTCTCTTTTTTTTTTCCTTTTAAAGGAACAGTCCACTGTACTTCCATAATGAAATATGTTCTTCTCTGAATTGAGACGAGCTGATCCGTACCTCTCCGAGCTTTGTGCGACCTCCCAGTCAGTCAGACGCGCTGTCACTCCTGTTAGCAATGTAGCTAGGCTCAGTATGGCCAATGGTATTTTTTGGGGCTGTAGTTAGATGCGACCAAACTCTTCCGCGTTTTTCCTGTTTACATAGGTTTATATGACCAGTGATATGAAACAAGTTCAGTTACTCAAATTGAAACGTGGCGATTTTCTATGCTATGGAAAGTCCGCACTATAATGACAGGCGTACTAACACCTTCTGCGCGCTTCGGCAGCGCATTGATACCTTCACTGATACCTTCATTGATACCTACCTTGATACTGCATTGAAGGTATCAATGCGCTGCCGAAGCGCACAGAAGGTGTTAGTACGCCTGTCATTATAGTGCGGACTTTCCATAGCATAGAAAATCGCCACGTTTCAATTTGTGTAACTGAACTTGTTTCATATCACTGGTCATATAAACCTATGTAAACAGGAAAAACGTGGAAGAGTTTGGTCGCATCTAACTACAGCCCCAAAAAATACCATTGACCATGCTGAGCCTAGCTACATTGCTAACAGGAGTGACCGCGCGTCTGACTGACTGGGAGGTCGCACAAAGCTCGGAGAGGTACGGAGCAGCTCGTCTCAATTCAGAGAAGAACATATTTCATTATGGAAGTACGGTGGACTGTTCCTTTAAAGCTTCTGCATTTACACTGAAAGAATTTGACAGACGACCTTATCCAGAACAGCTTTGAAGTCTCCATCTAAAAGATTTCCCCATATGAGCACAAATAGGTCAGAGTCCCATCCATGCATATAAGGAGAGTTTTGAAAATGTGTAGGTTTTTTTGGGGGGAACGTATCCATATGAAAACTGCGTTTTGGGTGACTGAAAATGAAGCTTTCAAAAACCTTTAAAAGGTTTCACTTTTTGTGTTTTTGGCAGCATGGTGGTGCAGTGGTTAGCACTGTCGCCTCACAGCAAGAAGGTTCCGGGTTCGAGCCCAGCAGCCGACAGGGGCCTTTCTGTGTGGGGTTTGCATGTTCTCCTCGTGTTTCCTCCAGGCGCTCTGGTTTCCCCCACAGTTCAAAGATATGCAGTTAGGTTAACATGGCGCAGCCATGGCCTGAGCAAGGGCACCTAACCCACAACTGCTCCCTGGGCATAGCCTGTAGCATAGCTGCCCACTGCTCTGGGTATGTGTGTGTGCTCACTTGTGTGTGTGTTCACTGCTTCAGATGAGTTAAATGCAGAGGTTAAATTTCACTGTGTGCTTAAGTCTGTGCTTGAGTGTATGTGTGACAAATAAAGGCTGCTTGGCTTGGATGGAAGAAACGTAAGGGTTTGAAAGCACTGACATTACAATGCAGATGAGATTGTTTGTTATGCTGTGTTCACACTTATACCGGTGCGAAAGTGGTGTAACTGTATCGATACAAAGTATACCGGTACAGTTTAGTGCATCTGTCCACACTAGCGAGAAATGTTTGCGGTTTTCTTTCACGGAAGTTGAAATGCACGTGCGCAAAATGTTTCCGTGGTTACCGAGTAACTTCCTTCCAAGAATATGGCGGATGAAACAGCGTGTGTGTGCTTTTTGTTGCCGATGTACAGTCTGTATTTCTGGCGGTCATTTATTCAGTCGAATCGTATAAAACGCGCGAGGCAGTTGAGAAAGAAACAAAGAAAACGAATCTCCCTTTCTCCCCCCTCACTTTCTCCCTCTTCCCTTCTCTTCCCCTCCTTTTCTCCCTCTTCCCTTCTCTTCCCCTCCTTTTTCTCCCTTTTCCCCTCTTCCCCTCCCTTTCTCCCTCTTCCCTTCTCTTCACCTCCTTTTCTCCCTCTTTCCTTCTTTTCCCCTCCCTTTCTCTCCCTTTTCCCCTCTTCCCCTCCTTTCTCCCTCTTCCCTTCTCTTCACCTCCTTTTCTCCCTCTTTCCTTCTCTTCCCCTCCTTTTCTCCCTCTTTCCTTCTCTTCCCCTCCTTTTCTCCCTCTTCCCTTCTCTTCCCCTCCTTTTCTCCCTCTTTCCTTCTCTTCCCCTCCTTTTCTCTCCCTTTTCCCCTCTTCCTCCTTTCTTCCCCCCTCTTCCCTTCTCTTCCCCTCCTTTTCTCCCTCTTCCCTTCTCTTCCCCTCCTTTCTCTCCCTTTTCCCCTCTTCCCCTCCCTTTCTCCCTCTTCCCTTCTCTTCACCTCCTTTTCTCCCTCTTTCCTTCTCTTCCCCTCCTTTTCTCCCTCTTCCCTTCTCTTCCCCTCCTTTTCTCCCTCTTTCCTTCTCTTCCCCCCCTTTCTCTCCCTTTTCCCCTCTTCCTCCTTTCTTCCCCCTCTTCCTTTCTCTTCCCCTCCTTTTCTCCCTCTTTCCTTCTCTTCCCCTCCCTTTCTCTCCCTTTTCCCCCTTCCTCCTTTCTTCCTCCCTCTTTCCTTCTCTTCCCCTCCTTTTCTCCCTCTTTCCTTCTCTTCCCCTCCTTTTCTCCCTCTTCCCTTCTCTTCCCCTCCTTTTCTCCCTCTTCCCTTCTCTTCCCCTCCTTTTCTCCCTCTTCCCTTCTCTTCCCCTCCCTTTTCCCCTCTTCCCCTCCCTTTCTCCCTCTTTCCTTCTCTTCCCCTCCTTTTCTCCCTCTTCCCTTCTCTTCCCCTCCTTTTCTCCCTCTTTCCTTCTCTTCCCCTCCTTTTCTCTCCCTTTTCCCCTCTTCCTCCTTTCTTCCCCCCTCTTCCCTTCTCTTCCCCTCCTTTTCTCCCTCTTCCCTTCTCTTCCCCTCCTTTCTCTCCCTTTTCCCCTCTTCCCCTCCCTTTCTCCCTCTTTCCTTCTCTTCACCTCCTTTTCTCCCTCTTTCCTTCTCTTCCCCTCCTTTTCTCCCTCTTCCCTTCTCTTCCCCTCCTTTTCTCCCTCTTTCCTTCTCTTCCCCCCTTTCTCTCCCTTTTCCCCTCTTCCTCCTTTCTTCCCCCTCTTCCCTTCTCTTCCCCTCCTTTTCTCCCTCTTTCCTTCTCTTCCCCTCCCTTTCTCCCTCTTCCCTTCTCTTCCCCTCCCTTTCTCCCTCTTCCCTTCTCTTCCCCTCCTTTTCTCCCTCTTCCCTTCTCTTCCCCTCCTTTTCTCCCTCTTCCCTTCTCTTCCCCTCCCTTTCTCTCCCTTTTCCCCTCTTCCCCTCCCTTTCTCCCTCTTTCCTTCTCTTCCCCTCCCTTTCTCTCCCTTTTCCCCTCTTCCTCCTTTCTTCCTCCCTCTTTCCTTCTCTTCCCCTCTTTTTCTCCCTCTTTCCTTCTCTTCCCCTCCCTTTCTCTCCCTTTTCCCCTCTTCCTCCTTTCTTCCTCCCTCTTTCCTTCTCTTCCCCTCTTTTTCTCCCTCTTTCCTTCTCTTCCCCTCCCTTTCTCTCCCTTTTCCCCTCTTCCTCCTTTCTTCCTCCCTCTTTCCCCCTCCCTCCCTCCCCCTCTCCCCCCTTTCTTTGCTCCATGTAGCTCCACGGTTGTTTTGAGCCATTTTTTGATGTTTTATTTACAGCTGGAAAGCACGGGCGTATTGTATTGTATGAATAACCCGGAAGACGTAGGAATGGTTCATTGCGCTTGCGCATTATATTTGTATCGATACAGAGCCGCTTCATCTGTCCACACTACAGCGAAGCGCTACAGTACCGATACTGTACCGGTACGAAACCCATACATTTGTGGGTTTCGTACCGATACAGTTATACCGCTACAGTACCGGTATAGTTGCTAGTGTGGACAGGTGTTGCGGTACGAAAGTAGTTTTGTATCGGTACAAAATCCCTAGTGTGGACAGGGTATTAGTTAGTGTGGGATGTAATTTGACAATGTGTTTGCAGTTGAATTTCGTTTTGTTTTAACGTTACACCGTGGTCACGAGGCCTCGTCAGGAATACGATGCACGTTGTCATCCTCCTCTCTGGGGCTACGAACCAACCACACTGGATAACACCGAGATGAACACTGTGTATTAAAGTGTAGCCCTAAGAAGCAGTTCCACCTCATCTGTTCACACATTGTATTTATTTTTGAAGCTGTTACTTTAATGGGAGGGTAAAAACCTATATTTATAAAAGACATCAGTATTGTTCATACACACAAATACACTTAAAATATTTTTTGAGACGAGTTAGTAAAGGGCAATTCCATGTAAATGTCAACCTCACCATGCAAAAATAAAGCAACATGTAATACATCAAAACCACTCCCAGAGATATCACCTAGGCCTGTATTTTACAGATGTGAATAAGTTGAACCAATTTGTAACCAACCTAATGTGTCACTGTCAGTCTTTCTTTCTTATAATGTAAAACCCAAGCTAAAATCAACTTTGATCATGTACAATTCTATATTATTGCCACAAGCCACAGAAATGTATGCTAAAATCCACAAAACAGCAAAACAATAGCCATCCTAAATATTATTTAAGAACTTTGATAGTTTTAGCTGATATTTAGAGAGTTTTTCAAAGGGTTATGGTGGTTAAATTGCTGATTTTCTAAACATATGCCATGTCTATTTCAGACGCGTCACATCCATAACGGAATTTCGTCACATCCATAACGCTGACTTTTCCTTCCGAAACTCTGCATGAAATACAAAATATTTTAAACAAAGATTTTTTAATATTCACCTTGGACCCCTCTATCAAATGGATATCTCCATTTCGACATTAGGTTTACAATTTCACAGAGTTTGATAAAAATGTACAGTCACCCAAGAAAAGTGATACTTTTTCTGTCACATCCATAACGCATCTTTTATTGGCATTTCCTGGCATGCCCTAGATGTACTATGGGAATTGTTCTTGTTCTATCACTTCTCCAGTATGGTACAGCCTTAAAATATGCAACACCTGTTTAAATACTGGGAGACAATAAAACATGCACTGGGTCATTTGTTGCCATTTTGAGTTCAAGTGTCACGTCCATAACACTGGAATTGCTCTAAAGCAACAGTACAAGTCAAGTATTTATTTATTTTTTTAATTAGTGCTCAGTTAAAGAGAAACTGGTATTTTTAACTGGGGCTCTATTTTCCCATCTTTTATGATCAAAATCTGTCATGTATTGAGGTAGAAATGATGAACGAAGACTGAAAGCGTTTAAGTGTTCTAGAAGGGTACTTGATGTGCAGTGGTTCCATTATGTGACGAACGAAGAGATCAGGCAGCGTGCGCACCTGGAAGATGATTTTGTGACGACCATCAAGAGGAGGAAATTTGGCAGTTTGGGCACATGTGTAGAATGAAGGACAACCGGGTGTTGAAGGTAATCATGCTTGGTATGGTTGATGGAAGCAACAGAAAGGGGCGGCCTAGACGGGCGTGGATTGATGACATCACAAAATGGACAGACATGACCCTTCGCCAGATGACGGAGGCTGCACAAGATTGAGAACGGTGGAGGGCAGTGGTAAACCGTGGCCAGAGCCTAATGGTTGGAGAAGCAGCTTTAGGACTAAAGGGACGTCGGTTTGATTCCCTGGACCAGCAGGAATGGCTCAAGTGCCCTTGAGCAAGACACCTAACCCCCAACTGCTACTCTGGGTATGTTGTACCGTACATCGTTCTGGATAAGAGTGTCTGCTAAATGCCTGGAATGGAATGGAATGGAATGGAATGTAAATGTCAGAAAATGAAGCACCAACGGGTTTTTTCAAGCCTATTGACGATTGATTGATTGAGTTACAACCTCATAACTGGCAACCACAAAATGGCGATAGAATGTAATCCTATGGGGCAAACATCTGCGTCAAAGTAAACTCCTTGTTTTCTCCACTGACAGGCTCTTAAGCGTCTGACAACATGGAAATGATCTTTACAGAGATACACCTGTGTCTGTTTTACCTCAGTAACTGTAAAGAAACTGTAGAAAATGACTCTTTCTACATTCATTGTTTGTTTTATCTTTCTCTTCTTCTGGTCTCTGATGCAGTCCCTGTACGGAGGCTGTTTTCTGATGTTTACAAAAGCATGAAGTCACGCAGAATTTGTGAAGAAGTCCATTTCCAAAGTAATGCCCAAATATTTAGCTGATTACAACAATGGATGAGGGATTGAATGGGGTGCGACGGTCATCAGAGCCTGGAAGAAGAGAACGGTAAAACGATGACTGTAGAAACAAAAGTTTGCTCCGTCTTCATAATGTGATTACTTCAGTGTGTACAAACACTGTACAAATGTGGCTAGCATCATTACAAAGCTCTGGTTCCAGTCTTTCTTGTGATGTGTGGTTCATCTCTATGCACCAATGAGCTCATGAGTAACTCCAACAAGAGTAATGCCTGTGGAGATGGACGCAGAGCTGTATGCAGATTGTAACTATGATGAAATTTGATGTAAATTCAAATTCTAACACTGCATCACATAGACACGCAACTAGCATCATTGGAAACCTCAAGACGTGCCGTCTCATGTGATATGCAATCTACCTCGAGACCTCAACCCCACTGAAGACCTTTGGGATGAACTGGAACACTGACTGTACCCTAGGCCTCGTCTTCTAACATCAGTACCTGACCTCACTAACGTTCTTGTGGCTGAATGAACAAATCCCCACAGCTACACTCCAAAGTCTCTTTTGGAAAGCCTTCCCAGAGGAACGGAGTTCATTAGAACAGCCAAAAGGGGACCAAATCTGGAATGGGATGCTCAAAATTCACATCTGGATACAATAGTTTTGACCATATACTGTAGTGCTGTTCAGACAGCCGTGGGATGTTCATTCCACCATCTGGGTGCCAGTATAGAGAAGATACATCTCTTCATTGTATCCTGAGGTAGACATATCAGGTGAAGATTCAAATTCAATCCAAATTGCTTGAAACTGCTCTCATTGAATTCAGAACTGAATGCAGAACAACGTACTTTTTACAGAATTAAAATATGTATATCCGTTCTTGAGATATTACAAATCAAAGATTGAAAAAGCAGCTTAATTTTTAGAAAACTGCCGTAATATTCTGTCTGAGGACCACATGGTCCAAAATGAGCCTCGTTAACCAATGAGATCAAATGCTTTTTTTTTCTTAATAATGTTTCTATTTTTCAAGATATTTACATGGAAGTTGGCAGGCATATAGATGGTTGTATACTGAATACAAAGTTTGAAAA
This sequence comes from Neoarius graeffei, assembly GCF_027579695.1. NCBI lineage: Eukaryota > Metazoa > Chordata > Actinopteri > Siluriformes > Ariidae > Neoarius > Neoarius graeffei. The sequence continues at coordinate 36,926,536 of NC_083582.1, read as the reverse complement.
ATTAGTAAAACCAAATTATGCAAATTAGCATTCAATTAGTATTAATTACGCTAATTAGGTAAAATGCTAAATTGGTACACTCAGTGAAAAAAGTACTAAGATTATTTCTAATACCCTCTTTGTGCTCTGTAGGCCTTTGCATTTCTCAAAAGTAGGGCCTACTAGTGTTTATATTGAATTGAATTGAATTTTTTGAATTGAATTGAATTTATTTTTATTTTTGAACATACATTTTTTTTATACATGTAACTATTTGTACATACAAAAGAAAGAAAACGAGAAATTAAAAAAAAAACATAACATAAAGAGCTAAGACATTACAAAACACCGCATATTGTTCGAAAAAGGAGTGGGAAGAAGTACAATACTTTTTAATTTCCCACCCCTTTTTAACTACCCCGAAATCCTAACTACATTAATACACCTATATATAAATATATACCATATATACACTTCATGAATATCTATATAAATATATAATTACAAAAATATATACTATACACTTCATAAATATCTATATAAATATTTAATTACAAAAATATATACTACATACCATATATATATATATATATATATATATATATATATATATATATATATACACTTCATAAATATCTATATAAATATATAATTACAAAAATAAATATCTACTACATACCTATCCCTGTAAATATGAATATATAAACTATCCCCATAAATAAATATATACCATATATACCATGAAAGAATATAGATATGAAAGAATATAAATTATTATTTAAATTAATATTCACAGGTTTCAAAGCGAACCTCAAAAAAACCGTGTGATCCACATCCAATAAACAATTCCAGTTAATCGAACTGAAATTGACATTTGTGTTTCTGGCTTCCGGTTTTGAAAAATGTCATTCTGACCACTAAGATCTCAATATTTTTTTCATCAAAACAACTCCAGTTCAATTCTAAAATAGTTACTTATTTACATGAATCAGTTTGATTTGGAAAAATAAGTAGGTAAAGCTACGAAAACTCACTTCAAAGTCTCCTGTGAATCAGAACATCAAAACTAGCTGATGGAAGTTTTGCTGAATACTTCATCAGAAACAGTAAGAGCGAGAGAACATCCCTATAAAAGTTATCTGATTGATATTCACGAGTAATCCAGTCGGAAACTGATCAGGAGAGAGAGAGAGAGAGAGCCTGAGCGCTTTCCCGTGACTCAGAAAGCACCGGCAGTTTCCTGACGTCACGCGAGCAGAGTTTTTACTCTGTTGTACCAACTTCAACCTGCCGTTACTCCCAAAGTACTGAACAGATCTTAACGAGATATATTTATTTGGAAAGCAGAGATTATAAGCTTTTTAACGATATTCACGATAGAAAATGTTCAAGAGTTAAGCAATGACAGGCTTGGAAACTTAGATGAGTGTCTGCATGCACAATTTTCACAGCACAGCCAGCGAGCGTCTGATATGCTTACCTGAGGGATGGTGGGTCAAGTGAAGTTGTGCTCGAGGCTTGAAGGTGCAGATTAGGGTGCTGAGTATGTATGTTGTGTATAGTAAATGCGGTAGCATGGTAGTGCAGTGGTTAGTGCTGTCACCTCACAGCAAAAAGGTTCTGAGTTCAAACCTCATGGCCAACAAAGGGTCTTTCTGTGTGGACTTTGCATGTTCTCCCCGTGTCTGTGTGGGTTTCCTCTGGGTGCTCCAGTTTCCCCCAAAGACATGCAGTTAGACTATTTAGCTACTCCTAAAATGTCCATGACCAAAAACTGTGCAGCAGAGGAGCGGCTAGCCGGTGTTCTGATAAACCGTCCTGCACGTCAATGCGTCCTACAAAGCCCCACTGCGCATGCGCAAAGCCCAAAATGTCATTTCTTGGCATTTGAACAGATTTTTGTCCTACATCAGCTGTGCTATAAACGGTGCAGATTAACGGCGTGCATTCAATCTTTACTACTTAATCTAACATAATGCTGATTTCTAACCATTGCGTGAATCTTGCAATATATCTGAAATATCTCCCCTTCACGATCGTTTGAACTGTCAGAACGTCCTACACTCCTATTTTAATGTAGAAGCATATGTCAGAACATCCTACATTCATATATTATAAAAACATATTCCGATGGTCATTTGAATAGTCAGAACGTCCTACTTACTCATCTCATCTCATTATCTCTAGCCGCTTTATCCTGTTCTACAGGGTCGCAGGCAAGCTGGAGCCTATCCCAGCTGACTACGGGCGAAAGGCAGGGTACACCCTGGACAAGTCGCCAGGTCATCACAGGGCTGACACATAGACACAGACAACCATTCACACTCACATTCACACCTACGGTCAATTTAGAGTCACCAGTTAACCTAACCTGCATGTCTTTGGACTGTGGGGGAAACCGGAGCACCCGGAGGAAACCCACGCAGACACGGGGAGAACATGCAAACTCCGCACAGAAAGGCCGTCGCCAGCCACGGGGCTCGAACCCGGACCTTCTTGCTGTGAGGCGACAGCGCTAACCACTACACCACCGTACCGCCCCATCCTACTTACTGTAGAAGCATATTCTGACGTGGTCATATGAGTTGTCAGAACATCCTGCGGCGTCATTTGAATTGTAAGAACATCCTACACTCATATTTTAATGTAGAAGCATATTCTGATGGGGTCATATGAGTTGTGAGAACATCCTGCGGCGTCATTTGAATTGTAATAACGTCCTACACTCATTTTAATAGAGCAAATGGTACTTGTGAATAGTGACAAAAAACCTATTAATTCTACATATTCTGACAGGGTCAATTGAAGAGTCAGAGCATCCTAGATTCATATGAATGTAAAAGCATATTCTGATGGAGTCGTTTGAATTGTCAGAACGTCCTACATTCATGTGAATTCTGACAGGGTTGGTGGACGTTATATCAGTGTAGAAGCATGTTCTTTGCAGAAGGGAAAAACCGCGAACTCTGACTAAAAGTTAAAGTTGAATCACACTGTAGGATTTCCTGCAATGTAGGACTGCTCGACAGACATGTCTGACATCCCCTCCTACCGTAGGACGCTTCGCGGATGTAGGACCGTTTATCAGAACACCGGCTCTACTTACTTGGCCAAGAAGCCCTAGGAAAGGGACCCAACCTAGAACACACTGGATGGGTGAAGAAGAAGATGATGATAATAAAGGCATTTTGATATCAGCACAAAATGTACACTTTGGAACCTTATTGGTGTTCCAATGCAATAAAGAGATTTAAAGTTGCATGAGTGGCGAATGGTAAACCCTCAAGATGTGTAAATAAATAGTCAGTTATTCAGTGTACAAGTAACCCGGAGCATCCTGTTATGGCCCTTTTCCACTACCCTTTTTCAGCTCACTTCAGCCCGACACGGCTCGCGTTTCGACTACCTCAGAGCGGCACGACTCAGCTCGCTTCAGCCCTACTCAGCACCCAAAACTCGCACGGTTTTGGAGTGGGGCTGAAGCGAGCCAAACCGAGCCGAGTGGGGCTGGGGGCATGAGGACACACTCCCCTGTGCACTGATTGGTGAGGAGGAGTGTCCTCACACGCCCACACACGCCCCGCGAGCATGTTGGGACCTGTAAACACCGTAAACCCGGAAGAAGAAGAATTACGAATTACGAGAATTTCTGAAGCCTTATGCGCCTCGCCTCATCTATACGCTCTTGCCAGTATCTGTTGGCGTTGTCGGTGACAACAAGCCACAGCACCAAGACCAGCAACACTAACGATTCCATGTCCTCCATGTTTATTGTTTACTCTCCAGGTCGTGAGACTACCGCTTAAAAGGTCACTGATGTCACTGTTTGCGCTGCCTAATGACATCACGTGACGTCCACCCACTTTCGCTAACTCCACCCAATGTGTCCACCCACTTCCAGCCAGCACGGTTCAGCGTGGTTGTAGTCGAAATGCAACTCCAACAGCCCCACTCAGCTCAACTCAGCCCAACTCAGCACGGCACGGCTCAGCCCAACTCAGCCGCGTTGGTAGTGGAAAAGCGGCATTAGTTATCGCCCACCCAAACAAAGTTTGGCGGGGGATATAGAAACGGGTTCCGTCCGGCTGTCCGTCCGGTCATGTTTTCGTTTCCGGGCCACATCTTTAAAACTACTGAAGATATCTTCATGAAACTTTGTATACATATCAAGAAACATGCGAACTGGTGCCTTTTGCTATTTTGGATTTTTGGAAAAAAAAAAAAGTATTTTTCAAGTATTTACATAAAAATTAGATTTTGACTTCGTTTCTAAGAGCAGTGTTCGTTTCCGGAGCATATATCCAAAACTATTCATGATACAGATTTGAAACTTGGTGTACATGTTAACAAGGTGATATAGATTAGGGGTGGGCAAAAATATCGATACGGCGGTATATCGCGATACTTTGTCTTCCGATTCAATATCGATACTCAAAATTTGAATATCGATATTTTTTCAAATAATAAATCATGTTTCAGACGGGTTGTAAATCCAGTACGACTTCCGCACCTCTGCTCCGCAAGGTGTCGCTGTGCCGCTACCTCACTGCAAGGCTACGTTCACACTGCAGGCTGAAGTGACTCAAATCCGATTTTTTCGCCCATATGTGACCTGTATCCGATCTTTTATTGACAATATGAACGACACAGATCCGATTTTTTCAAATCCGACCCAGGCCATTTGGATATGTGGTTCTAATTCCGATTCCTATCCGCTCTTTTCATATGCGACTTCAGTCTGAACCGCCAGGTCACATTCATCTGACTTACACGTCATCAACAAGCCACAAACGTCACTATTCTGCACTGAAGTAGGCAGCGGGTCTCTCAAAAAAAGTTACAACAACATGGCGCATAATCACGGGCGCAGATAGAGGGTGGGACGGGTGGGATTCGTCCCACCCAGATTTAAATTCACTTAGTTCGGTCCCCCCCACTTTGCATAAGGCAAACCTCACGGAAAAATCAAAAGACTAATTACCATTCGGTTTATTGAGGTGCACAGCAGTGTATACATAGTTGCAACAACTCACATAAAACAAAACAAAGACTGATATTCGGTTGGTTGAGCTGCGCAGACTGCACAGGTTGCGAGCTCGAGCTTGGTTGCTATGGTAACCCACAACAAGTTTGACAGGCATATCGGGGTTGGGGTTGGTTTGCTGGCAGCTTTGTCCCCCCCAGTTCAAAAAACGTATCTGCGCCCCTGCGCATGACATCAATGCGAGGGACGCTTCGGGCTGTGAAGGTTCTGAATCTTCTCAATGGAAGGACGCAGAGGTTAGGGAGCTGATTTCCATTTGGGGGGATACAGCTATTCAAGCTAGATTGGATGGGTCATACCGCAACCGGGCGGTTTTACTTCCGTAAACACTGGCCATGCTCACTGCGTGTGACGTCGTCGTATCCTGCAATGCGCATGCGGAACACTTTTAGGTCGCTTTTCGTTCATACTGAGGATCACATACAAGTCGCATATATTTGTTAATGTGAACGACCTCACAAAAAAATCGGATTTCACAAAAAAATCGGAATTGAGCATTAAGCCTTGCAGTGTGAACGTAGCGCAAGGCACTCTTCGTCTTCTCTTTTTTTCCCGGTGGTTGCAGTGAGGGAAAAAAACCAAGCAAGCATGGCTGTTAACGTAAACCTAGAGACGCCGCCGAACTTTAAGGCAGATGTTTGGAGGCACTTTGGATTCCAAAGGAAAGGAGAAAAAAAACAGTGAGCTGGACAAAGAGTATGCACTCTGCAAAACCTGTTTCACTCCAATTAGATATTCAGGTAACACAACAAACTTGCGAACTTACTTAGCACGACACCACCCCGACATATTAGCTCAGCCGGAGCCACCGAAACCCGACCCGACGCAAACTACACTGGACAGCGCCAAAGTCCTCCCATCTACTTCAGTGATGTGTGACTTACTGTAACTGTGAACTTAATTTTGTCATTTAAGGCCAAAGGCAAGAAGCTGCACTTTATTCTGCATTTTCAGTTTTACTGTGTGTGAGACACTGCATTTTATTTTGAGTATTTACTCAAAGTTCAGAAGAAACATGATTCACTGAGGTTTAAGTTCAGTTTCAGTGTGTGGACACTGACCCACACTGCACTTTGTTTCATAATTGTGCTCAGGGAGACTAAGATGCCCACTGCACTTTTCAATGTGTTCCAGACAGTGTGTTGTTCCTGCAAATATGTTGTAACTTGCGCTTGTATAGTTACAATAAAATGGCATGGATAATTTGAATTACATTGTTTTGACTCAGTTTGTCCCATGAATTATCACTATCATCTGATGTACATACAACTCGGATTTTAAGATGCATAATGCAGTTTACATTTTTCAGTGAACTATGTAGAATATCGCAATATATCGCAAAATTTTGATATTGCAATATCGTATCGTGACTCAAGTATCGTGATGCGTATCGTATCGTGAATCAAGTATCGTGATGCGTATCGTATCGTGAGGTCCTTGGCAATACCCACCCCTAATATAGATGTGCCTTTTCATACTAAGAAATTTGAGAAATTTAAATTTTTCATGTTTCCATGGAGGGGCAGCACGGTGGTGTAGTGGTTAGTGCTGTTGCTTCACAGCAAGAAGGTCCTGGGTTCGAGCCCCGTAGCCGACGAGGGCCTTTCTGTGCGGAGTTTGCATGTTCTCCCCGTGTCCGCGTGGGTTTCCTCCGGGTGCTCCGGTTTCCCCCACAGTCCAAAGACATGCAGGTTAGGTTAACTGGTGACTCTAAATTGACCGTAGGTGTGAATGTGAGTGTGAATGGTTGTCTGTGTCTATGTGTCAGCCCTGTGATGACCTGGCGACTTGTCCAGGGTGTACCCCGCCTTTCGCCTGTAGTCAGCTGGGATAGGCTCCAGCTTGCCTGCGAGCCTGTAGAACAGGATAAAGCGGCTAGAGATAATGAGATGAGATGAGGTGTTTCCATGGAAACAATTTCAGACTTAGTCTCTCAGGTTAGTCTTAGGGGTAGGTTTTGTTTCCGGAGCAGAACTTGAAAACTACGAGTGGTATGGTCTTGAAAGTTGGTATATGTGTTGATTAAGTAATGTACTAGTGCAGGGCTTTTCAAAGTGTGGGGCGCGCCCCCCCTGGGGGGCGCCAGAGTTCTTCGGGGGGGGCGCAACGTGAGGGACAAAATGGATCGGTTTTTAGTACCTAAAGCTACATTGAGTGAGGAGACAGAGTCTGGGCCAAGCAAAAAAAAAAACAGAGCCTCCAGGATGTTGCGATTTGCAACTTCAGCGCAAATTCAACCAATCCCCGCAAATTCAGGGCGGTGTTGCAATTATATCCAATCACCGCAACTTTCCCGCAAATTTGACCAATCGTTGGCGTCGTCTTGAGGTGACGTCGACAAACTACCTTCCGCCTTACTTCCGTGTGTTCAAGAGAAGCAGCATGCGCGTCGTGTTGCCAGATTGGACGATTTCAAGTGTATTTTGGCGGGTTTTGAACATATTTTGGACTGGAAAACGTCAGCAGTATCTGGCAACACTGAAAGTGTGTTATGTTTACAGTGAAGGACTGTGTGCACTTTATTTTTTTTTACTTAATACAAGAAGTTAATGGATGCCAACATTTTTGCCAAAATGGTATTTTATTTTCCATTGTTTAGGCAGCTTTAGCATCATACTGTGAGATTCTGTTCAAATTGTTTTTTTCTTCTATGAAGCCTGAGCCATTTATTTTATTAGTTTATAATTATTGTTTAATTTAGTCTTCAGGAGAGACTGCCTGCACACAGTACTAGTATTAGTTTTTTTTTTCTTACATGAAAGCTGAGGCATTTATATTATATTTTAAGGTAACTTCATGTTGTGCTGTGAGGTTCTGTGCACTTTAACTTTTGAACCAACAGGTGCATTTGGATAAGTAAAGCCTATTTTTCTGCATTTTTGTAGTCCTGGTAATCTTTTATATTGGTAAAGTTGTTTATAGGACCATTTCTCTTTGTTTTTTTAATCAATAGTTTTTCAGTAATAACTTAATATTTAACATATCACTCAATTTTAATCACAAAAAGAGAAAATCGCAACAATTTCTCGCAACTTTCACTTCCTCCCGCAATGGAATCGCAACAAAAACCTAAAAAAACACCGCAACTTTCATCGCAATTTTTTTGGAACCCCCCCCCGCAACATCAGACATTTTAGCCCGCAACAATCACAAAAAAGGCCCACGGAATCCTGGGGGGACTGAAAAAAGAAGGAAGTATGACCACGATTATTTAAAGTTTGGATTTTCATGGACTGGATCTGAAGATGCTCCACTGCCACAGTGTGTTGTCTGCCAAGAGATGCTAGCTAATGATGCTATGGGATGTTTAAAATGTGTAAAACAATATGTTTTAAAAAGCACAGATGTTTAAAATGTGAAAAAGAAAAAAATGTGTACAACAACCATTTTTTTAAAAATACGAATGGAACATTAAGTATAGCAACAACAAAAATTGTAAGGGGGGGGCGCTGTTGTTTATTTGCTCTCCGAGGGGGGGCTGACTCTCCCACACTTTGAAAACCCCTGTACTAGTGCATCTCAAAAAATTAGAATATTGTGGAAAAAGTTCAATATTTTCCATCAGTTATTTAAGAAAGTGAAAATGTTATATATTATAGACTCATTACACATAAACTAAAATCTTTCAAGCATTTTTCTATTTTAATTTTAATCAGTATGGCATACAGTACAAAAACATAAAAAAAATCTCAAAATATTAGAATATTTCATTTCGAGTTTGAGTAAAACAGTATGAACACAGTGTATCTCTCGGTCTAGTTCAGTACACACAACCACAATCATGGGGAAGACTGCTGACTTGACTGTTGTCCAGAAGATGATCACTGATGCCCTCCACAAGGAGGGTAAGCCACAAAAGGTCATTGCTGAAAAGGGTGGCTGGAAAAGGTGCACAAGCAACAGGGATGGCTGCAGTCTTGAGAGGATCGTCAAGAAAAGTTGATTCAAGAACTTGGGAGAGCTTCACAAAGAGTGGACTGAGGCTGGTGTCAGTGTATCAAGACCCATCACGAACAGACATCTTCAAGAAAGGGGATACAACTTTCGCATTCCTAATATCAAGCTACTCCTGAGCCAGAGACAATGTCAGAAGTGTCTTATCTGGGCTAAGGAGAGAAAGAAATGGACTGTTGCTCAGTGGTCCAAAGTCCTCTTTTCAGATGAAAGTACATTTTGCATTTAATTTGGAAATCACGGTTCTAGAGTCTGGAGGAAGAGTGGAGAGGCACAGAATCCAAGGTGTTTGAAGCCCAGTGTGAAGTTTCCACAGTCTGTGATGATTTGGGGTGCCATGTCATCTGCTGGTGTTGGTCCACTGTATTTTATCAAGTCCAAAGTCAACACAGCCATCTACCAGGAGATTTTAGAGCACTTCATGCTTCCATCTGCTGACTAGCTTTTTGGAGATGCTGATTTCCTTTTCCAGCAGGACTTAGCACCTACCCACAGTGCCAAAACTACTACCAAATGGTTTGCTGACCATGATATTACTGTGTTTGATTGGTCAGCCAACTTGCCTGACCTGAACCCCATAGAGAATCTATGGGGTATTGTCAAGAGGAAGATGAGAAACACCCGACCCAAAAATACAGATACGCTGAAGGCCACTATCAAAGCAACCTGGGCTTCAATAACACCTCAGCAGTGCCACAGGCTGATCACCTCCATGCCACACCGCATTGATACAGTAATTCATGATAAAGGAGCCCCAACCAAGTATTGAGTGTATAAATGAATATACTTTTCAGAAGTTGGACATTTCTGTATTGTAAATCCTTTTTTTGATTGATCTTAGGGAATATTCTAATAATTTGAGATACTGGATTTCTGATTTTCATGAGCTATAAGCCATAATCATCAAAATTAAAACAAAAAAGGCTTTAAATATTTCACTTTACATGTAATGAATATAGAATATATGAAAGTTTTACCTTTTTGAATTAAATTATTTAAAAAAAGGAACTTTTTCATGGTATTCTAATTTTTTGAGATGCACTCATATATGTGCCTTTTGATACTAAGAAGTGTGAGAAATTTAAATTTTTAGCTCACCTGGACCAAAGGTCCGGTGGGTTTATGCCATGGGCTGCTGAGGTCAGTGTAAAGAGGTAGGGTTGGTTTCCTGCAGCACAACTTGAAAAATGTGACAAATAATATCTTGAAACTTGGTATATAGTTGGTATATAGGGTGGGGGATATAGGCGATTCTGTCTTCTTGTTTTACTTTCCATTCGAGACCTAGTTCTTCAGCAAAGGCCACTGCTTCAGTGATACCACGTCACTGAATGGCCGTGTGATCAACAGGTTACATTCAGATACATTCATAGCTTCATACCAAAGACATACACGAAGAAATAAATGATACCAACATTCTCTAAGATTTAATTTAGGAACTATTCATGGAGTGTAACATCGTTGTCCTTGGCTTGAGCCAATTATAAGTATAATTTCCCAATAGGTGGGGATCTAATAGCAGGACTTGATGCTGTAGGCATGATCAGGCAGAGCTAATGATGTTGGTGTAACCCAACGGGGCAGCTTGTTTAGGATTCAGTCAGCGTGTACAGACAGGGCCAACGCATTCATCACAGAATGTGAGCATGAGGACTGAGAGTTGAAATAAACTCCTTCCAGCATTTTTTTATGCCTCCGCCACCGTAAGGTGCAGGAGGCGTTATGTTTTCGGGTTGTGTGTGCGTCCATGTGTCCCGAAACCTTCCATCTGTGCGTCCGTCTGTCCCGAAACCTTGTGAACGCGATATCTCAAAGGCTAATGAAAGGAATTTCACCAAACTTTCACCATTTGGGGACAAAGATACGGTAAACTGATTAGATTTTGAGATCAAAAGGTCTAAGGTCAAGGTCACTGAGGTCAAATGTCTGTCCGAGAACTTTGTGAACACAATATCTCTAAGGCAAATCAAAGGAATTTCACCAAACTTTCACCATTTGTGCATTTGGGGACAAAGATACGGTAAACTGATTAGATTTTGAGATCAAAAGGTCTAAGGCCAAGGTCACTGTGAGGTCAAATGTCTGTCCGAAAACCTTGTGAACACAATATCTCCAAGGCTAATACAAGTAATTTCACCAGGTCATGATTACTGTGAGGTCAAATGTCCATCCCCAAATCACAACTTAATAAGGCGTGTGGTCTACCGGGCGGAGGCATCCCCATTGACGCCGTTGGTGTCGAGTTCTATCTAGTTTTTTCATAAAAGCCTTGATGCCACTTTTACCTCTTTCAAAATAGAAAGTAGATATTGCGCTTTTAGATCATGACATGGTGTTAATGGTATCAGCAGCCTAAGCTCTCTCTGACAGTTCAGATGGCAAACATTATTGCTGTTTACAATCTCCATATTACAACTCAGTGTCTAAGGGAATGTTAGGACACAGTTTGTGTCTCTCTTTTTATTTGAGTTCCTGCAGCTCAAGCAAAATGTCATGTCTCCTTTGGTTAAAGAGCATTACTCAAAACAGAAAGATGCTTACCCTGATGCTTGATGTCCTAGTGGATTTCTCCTTATTCTCATAGTCGTGCAGACACATTTCAGCTTTCCATGAAGCTGATATTAGTCTCCGAGACTTATTTATGTAAAAATCAGAGTGGCTTTCATCTTTTATTAAATCCCATTACACAAGAGTAAAAGTAGCAAGGAAATAGGTGCTCAATGCATTGCACCTAGAGCCCTGTACTCCCGCGGGAGTCCCGCGGGACTCGCGGGACCCGCCGCAAAGCAGTGCGGCGCGGGACAAATTTTGAAAGCTCATTGCGGGCGCGGGCGGGACCGGAAGTGCACATATGCGCGTGCGGGCGGGAGCGGGAGTGCACATATGCGGCGCGGGCAGGAGCGGTGATAAGCTGCAGTCCTGCTAACTAAAAATGTGTTTGAAATAAAATGTATAAATTATTAATTTATGTCTATCATATATAATTTGTGCTGGATATTTTATTTGGCATTAATAAAAACATTTTAAGATGCCTAAATTTGCAGAGAGATTGCCAGATTGAGTGAGGAATGGCATCTTAAACTTGCCATTGATCACTCTAATGACTCGCAGTTCACACCCAGCTAGCAAGAGAACCATGAGTGAAGTGATTTACTGCTTGCGTTAGTCTACAAGTTTAATCAGAGAGACAGGTTACACAGTGACGGTAGGCTTGACTCAATGCTATCCCAGAAATCCTTCCTGTAATATGCAAATTTGGCTGTCCAATCAGAGGCGGCCAAATTTGCATATTACAGGAAGGATTTCTGGGATAGCATTGAGTCAAGCCTACCGTCACTGTGTAACCTGTCTCTCTGATTAAAGTTGTAGACTAACTCAAGCAGTAAATCAATTCACTTCTCTTACTAGCTCTGCTTTGCAATTAAAAAAAAAAAACACCATTGGTACAAAGCATTCATTTTTTTATGCTGATCAGAGAATTACAATGGTTTCTCATGTGATAAAAATGTACGAGTCGCGATTAAATATTTTAATCGCTTGACAGCACTAATTATTATTATTAGAGACACTACATGCTGAATTCAGAAACAAGGTAAACAATAACAAACGTGAGCGTGAGCTGTAGATATTTATGCTCAAATCCACTCAAAGTAGGGGGTGGGGCACCATCACGCTGTGTCAAGACAAGAACTTTCCTGAGAAATAACGCAAACGTCTGCATCATGTGGGATTTGCGAGCGGGAGCGGGACTGAAAATCATAATTTTTTTGTGGGCGGGAGCGGGACTGAAAATCATAATTCTTTGCGGGCGCGGGCGGGAGTGGGACTGCACAATGTGGGCGCGGGCAGGAGTGGGACTGCACAATGCGGGCGGGAGCAGGACTGAAAAATCCGACCCGCGCAGACCTCTAATTGCAACCTTCTTCTTTCCAAAGAGACAATCTTCTTCATCTGACCCAACACTCAGATACTGTGAATACAGTTCTCTATTAAGAACATTAGAAGTGGTCAGATGGTCAGCACATCTTCTCATCGTTCTCAAGACTACTATTGTCAAGTCCAAGAGAAGAAGCCTTTATTTGTCACAAATACTGTGCGTTACAGCACTGTGAAATTCTTTTCTTCGCATATCCCAGGTTTTTAGAAAGCTGGGGTCAGAACGCAAGGTCAGCCATGATACAGTGACCCTGAAGCAGAGAGAGTAAGGGCCTTGCTCAATGACCCAACAGTGGCAGCTTGGAAGTGCTGGGGATTTAACCCCAGACCTTCTGATCAGTAATCCAGAGCCTTACCCGTTGACTCACCACTGTCCCAAGAGTGAACCAAGTTGAGCCAGCCAGGAGTCAAACCTAGATTCTTCTGATTTGTAGTCAGACATGGTATCCATTACACCACTGGCCCACATCAAGATTGTGTCAAGACTGGCCCTGTGTCCGAAATCGCTCACTCGTTCACTACTCCCTACTCCCTATATAGGGAATTACTATACAGTGAGCTCATTGGTAAAATGAAAAAACGCTTTTGGACACGAGTCTGTCGCGCTGGTCTTTACGTCATTAGTGTCGCACAATTAAAACGTGCCAGATCAGTTGGCTGGTGGGTTTTCAAAATAATAAACACATGCATGTATTATTGTGATAAATCTATATTATACTGAGCGCATTTCCTACATTAATCAATACAAAGTACCTGCAGCTTTCAGTTCTTTTAAATCAAGGCTGAATACTTTCTTCTTTGCCGCTGCCTTTTATTAAATCAAATTTGAGACTTTTAATTTGATTTCTTTCAGCGCGACCGCAATGCATGATGGGATATATTGCTTGGTTAGTGACCATCGGTTGTACACTACTTTTTCGTGATGCATTGTGGGATACTTTGAGTGCACTATATAGGGTGTAATAATCCTCACCGTCGTTTTGGACAGCACTTCAAAATGGCGTCCTCACTATATAGCGCCCTGTATAGTGAGTCGGGGGCGATTTCGGACACAGGGTGAGTCTTGATCCCCGGGTCGAGGCCAAACGAAGGTCAATTCGAAATGAAAGTGAGACAGAGTCAGGGTCAAGACCGAAAACCATCAAATCACTTTAATTCAACTCGTTGGCTCCATTCATCCATTGCAGCATTTTTCTAGAACAGGGGTTCCCAAACTTTTCCATGCCAAGGCCCCCCAAACAGCATTAGCTTCTGGCCGGGGACCCCCTTTGCAAACCCACAGACAATGCTACAAAATATGTAAAGAAACATCAACTTTTAGAATGTTTTCTCTTACTTTTATTCAATAGTCAATAATTGTTACATTTGTTTAGCATAAGAATATTATTAACTAACATGTTTTCAACACAAATATTTTCGCACTGAACAATAAACTGTATAACCTCCTGTAGTACCTGATTCAACTCGTTATCTGTCCTTTTTGCGACCAGTGCCTCGCGATGGAGCATGCAGTGTGTGGCCACTACATGCGGGGCCTTTTGCTTAATGAGAGCGGTCACTCCACTGATCTTCCCAGTCATTGCCGCGGCTCCGTCCGAACACACCCCCACACAACGGGTCCAGTCCAATCCGTTAGACTCGATGTAATCGTCCAAAACTTGAAAAATGTCTTTCCCAGTAGTTCTTCTTTCAAGTGCTTTACAAAATAGTATTTCCTCCACAAATCTTTCCTGTGAAATAAATCTGATGTACACAAGCAGTTGGGCCTCATTGGATAAATCTGTGCTCTCATCCAGCTGAAGCGCGAAGTATTCGCTGGCTCTCACCTGCTCCAACAGCTGAGCAGATACGTCTTGAGCCATGTCACCAATCCGTCGGCTCACGGTGTTATCAGAGAGTGGGACAGTATCGATTTTTTTGGCAGCATTCTCACCAAGCAATTCTCGGACAATGTCTTTGGTGGCTGGTAAAATCAAATCTTCTCCAATTGAGTGAGGTTTTTTAGCACGAGCAATGTGGTACGAGGCTAAAAATGATGCCTTCAGGGCCTGCTCGGGGACAGTAGCTTGCTGGGTGAATGCAGCAGATTGCCTGACCAAATGCTCTTCTTTGCGTCTGAAGAAATCTACTGTTTTTTTGGCATCTGTCGGATGTTTTTGTACCAAGTGACGCTGAAGTTTCGAAGGTTTTAAGCACTCGTTTGACAGGGTCTCCAGACAGAGGACGCATTTCGGGCAGTCATGGCCATTTTTCTGTATGGCTGTAAAGCCATACTTAATGTATGCTGCCTCATATTTTCGGATTTTAGTTGGCCAGGACTTCTTAGTTTTTTTCGCAGCAGTGTCCTCCACAGCAGGGCTGTTGGTTTGTTCCTTCGGTCTCTTCTTCAAAAACCTGTCCATTTTGCGCTAGCAATACCCTAGCTTGAGGAGCAAAGCAGCTTGATAAATAGCGCAAACCGCAACGTCACAGGCAATCGGAGAGATGAGCATGGCAAACAACGTTTCGATATGATGTATTATTATTAATAATTATATTTTATAATAATGATTAAAAAACTAGGGCGGCACGGTGGTGTAGTGGTTAGCGCTGTCGCCTCACAGCAAGAAGGTCCAGGTTCGAGCCCCGTGGCCGGCGAGGGCCTTTCTGTGTGGAGTTTGCATGTTCTCCCCATGTCCGTGTGGGTTTCCTCCAGGTGCTCCGGTTTCCCCCACAGTCCAAAGACATGCAGGTTAGGTTAACTGGTGACTCTAAATTGACCGTAGGTGTGAATGTGAGTGTGAATGGTTGTCTGTGTCTATGTGTCAGCCCTGTGATGTCCAGGGTGTACCCCGCCTTTCGCCCGTAGTCAGCTGGGATAGGCTCCAGCTTGCCTGCGACCCTGTAGAACAGGATAAAGCGGCTACAGATAATGAGATGAGATTAAAAAACTAATTACAATATATTTAATAATAATTATTTAAAATAAGTATATATTATTTTTCGCAATTTTTTTGTTATCGTCCCTCCAACTTTCTGAGGCCCCCCTAGCGCCCCCTGGCAGCCGCGGCCCCCACTTTGAAAACCACTGTTCTGGAAGAAGGAATTAGTTGTTTTTGACTTTTTGCATGTGAAAAAAGAAAGGACAACACAAACATTATGTTGCTAACTCTCGGTTGAGACCAAGACCAATGCCTAAGACCAACACCAATCCAAGTACTTATACCAATGAATACTTGTATCTTGGACAATTCAGAGACAAGTCCAAGTTGATGCAGAAAACATCTTGAGACCATCTTGAGTCCAAAACTGGAAACGAGTCCTCCAGCCCTAATCCATAATAATTTAAACAATTTTCAACACTAACTCTTGTTTTAAACTGCATAGTAGCATGCAAATGCACAAAGCTGAGATAATAATATTTAATTTATCGCAACATGACATTTATCGTGCTCAGATTCACAAATGTTTCTTCATTATTACATATGGTATATTCATCTCATCTCATTATCTCTAGCCGCTTTATCCTGTCCTACAGGGTCGCAGGCAAGCTGGAGCCTATCCCAGCTGACTACGGGCGAAAGGCGGGGTACACCCTGGACAAGTTGCCAGGTCATCACAGGGCTGACACATAGACACAGACAACCATTCACACTCACATTCACACCTACGGTCAATTTAGAGTCACCAGTTAACCTAACCTGCATGTCTTTGGACTGTGGGGGAAACCGGAGCACCCGGAGGAAACCCACACGGACACGGGGAGAACATTCAAACTCCGCACAGAAAGGCCCTCGCCGGCCACGGGGCTCGAACCCGGACCGTCTTGCTGTGAGGCGACAGCGCTAACCACTACACCACCATGCCACCATATGGTATACTGATTTTGCTTAATCAGTTTTAGGTTATTGGCTTTTATAGGCCATGTGGGCTTTTTAGCCTTAAGGAATTCTGTGTTTTGTGGAATTGTAAAACTGAAGTACGCTTTTATCATCCAGGAATCACATTTCTCAACTGTATTTTATCAGTATTAAACAAAGTTGGGTTTGATACTAGGGTATGAATGATATGCAGGACTCCTCTGGTTAGTTATTCTTTACCTTTTTTTAATTGATGTAATATTACTTGGAGTTGCTCTTTGGAGTTTGAGGAGATTTTGCAAATGACTTGTTGAAGCAGGTTTTAAAATATCGATTAGCATTGTAGCTTTCATAAATTCTAATGAGCCTCATGATTAAAGTAATTACAGTATTATCATTGTTCATTCCTTTCCATGTGGTTACTAGGTAACAGTCCTGAGGGCTTGGAAATATAAAGCATCATAAAATAGGTTTTATTTGTTTGCAACTTTTATACGCTGGCATAGAAAAGAGAAGAAATGGGGGATCAAGCCTTGTGTCAACCCCTTATAGAACTGCGTGGGTTCTGTGGCTTGCTAAAGGGCATATGGTTAGCGAACAGGAAAAGCGTTTTCAAATTTTGATCCGGCGAGTACTAGATCAAGCAAGCCCGATGGCACCCACGCATGGGATCCAACCAAATGTCCCCTGGTTATGCTTTTCTAGTGACTCAGCTCACCATTTTGAGGTGTTGAGAGATTGCGTGGTGTGTTTTCCCAGATCGTTTTATATGTTTGATGTGGAGAGTTTTTATGGTAAGCTGCCAAACTCTGTCATACCGGGGGGGAAAAATCAGGCCAATATAACTGTGTGAAGAGTGCAGAATGTTCCTCACAGCCTGACCTGAATGCACCAACTGAATTTATGATCACTACGTTGCTTAATTATAAGTTTACTGTTCCTCTTTTTAGGATGAAACATGCTGATATTTTTCCGCACATGGATATGAAGTCAGGTAAAAAAAAAAATAATAATAGTAATAATTACTAATGGGTTTGCAGAAGAGTTACACTGACCAGCCTCAAGTGGTGGCTCATCATGGAAATAATGGATTTTTGTTGTGACTTTAATTAATCCTTCCATCAGGTGATTTTTTTTTTCTTGTCATAATACACTAATATCCATCGATCAGTCATAACATTAAAACCACTGAGAGGTGAGGTGAATAACACTGATTATTCTCTCCACATTCACTGGATATGAGCAATCGCGTGCTCTGATTGGCTACTGTACTACTAGGATATCAACTCATATACCGTGAGTAGAGAAAAACAAAATGGCGGAGCGTGTTGGTGAACCATCCGAGGACAAAAAAAAAAACCCTCTACTCGAAAACAAAACCCCCCAAAATACAAAAAAAAGCAAGAAAATATGGAATAAAAGTATTTGATGGTAAGAATGTATCTTTTTTTTATTTTTAAAGAACTGTTATTATAGCATTTTTCACAAATTGCTACTGTCATTTTGCCGGTTTGTTTAGATTCTAAGCGGAAATGATTTTGTTGGATGTTTTGGACAGTTTTTATTTATCAAATTTACAAAAAGTAAACTGTTTCTCAAAATCCAGTGACTATGGATCGAACAAAACAGTTATTCAACTCAATCTCGTTGTATATGGCTTATAGCCGACTCAGTGCTACGTGTCTCATCGGCTGTCTTCTCATGTACGACTCGATTTCGTGGAATAACTGTTAATTATCTCATTACAGTGGCATCTGTCAAAGGGTTGGATATATTAGATAGAAGGTGAACAGTCAGTTTTTGAAGTTGATGTGTTGGAAGCAGGAAAAATGGGCAAGTGTAAGTGGACCAGGCTGGATCAGAGCATCTCCAAAACACAGGTCCTTTGGGGTGTTCCTAGTATGCAGTGATTTAGTACCTACCAAAAGTGGTCCGAGGAAGGATAACCAGTGAACCAACAACAGGGTCATGGGCACCCAAGGTTCATTAATGCACATTGGAAGAAGTGAAGGCTAGCCTGTCTGGTCCGATCCCACAGAAGAGCTATCCATCCATTCATTATCTCTAGCCGCTTTATCCTGTCCTACAGGGTCGCAGGCAAGCTGGAGCCTATCCCAGCTGACTACGGGCGAAAGGCGGGGTACACCCTGGACAAGTCGCCAGGTCATCACAGGGCTGACACATAGACACAGACAACCATTCACACTCACATTCACACCTATGGTCAATTTAGAGCCACCAGTTAAAGGAAAAGGCAACTTTTGTACAAAATCACCACAAATAGATAGATAAATATATAAAGTAATCGATCATGGAATTTATAGAGAAAGAACAGACCGCATAACAGTATCTTTTAACTTTTAATAATATGGGCTTGCGCTGAGCTCAGCGAAGATGCGTTCCGCCATATTGATCTACTGCGTGACGTCATGCGGCCCGCCACTGAAAAGAACTCTTCAGTGCTTCATGGTAATAAGGTAAAAAACCAGTACAATCGCTTCTTCAAAGTTTCACCAAATTGTTTTATTTATGCAACTTAAAGCTCATAATACTGTATAACTTTGGTTGAGTAAAAACACGGAGCAAAAACATGGCTGAATCCTGAATGACTCCTATTTGGATTTGTCCTACCAAGCCTACTGCGCATGCGCGAAGCGGCTCGGCTCGGTTTTCCCTTTCGGGCGCTCTCGTTTTCTGTTAGAATTTGGTAAAGAAAAAAATATATATATTATTTACCAGCTTACCGGGTCCATGAACATAAATCTGACAGCTGACAAGGTCGGGATATAAACGAATCGAATACAAGCCACCCGCCGGGACTCCTAATCACAGTGATCTGTCTATAAACACTGTTTTCATGGGCCCAGTGACGTCACAGATCAGAGGGAGGCGCATTAACGAAAGATTCTGATTGGTTTATAGTTGCCCACAATCTCAAAATGGCTGCCTCCTCCAACTTCGGCTCCTCTGTGTCAATTCATGATTTCAAAGTTAAAAATATTTTTTCATGTTCGATATATAATGGAAATAATTAACGGAATTGATTACGTATATGTTTTTCTCCTATTACACACACTGTACAAAAGTTGCCTTTTCCTTTAGCCTAACCTGCATGTCTTTGGACTGTGGGGGAAACCAGAGCACGCGGAGGAAACCCACGCGGACAACATGCAAACTCTGCACAGAAAGGCCCTCGCTGGCCACGGGGCTTGAACCCAGGACCTTCTTGCTGTGAGGCGACAGTGCTAACCACTACACCACCGTGCCGCCACAGAAGAGCTACTGTAGCACAAATCTGTTTTACTGGTAAACATACTTGAAGGCCCGATTGATATTGGTCTGCCAGTATTAATGTTCCACTAGTCTCAGCCTCTGACGCTCCACTCACAGACCACAGAGCATCTGATGCCTTTTGCACTCTTTTTTTTTGGCAACAAGCTTCAAAATCCTGTTAATGTAGGCTGGCCTTGACCATGTTTATTGACAAAAGATACCAGACTCTCTAACAAATGCTAGAAGTCTGGCTTGCGGGAGATTTCTTACTTGTTACTTTTTCTGGAATAAATGCTTTTCACGTGCTTCAAGGATTAGTATTTAACCAATCAGTCATTCTCATCTATGGTTAGCTCACAGTTTGTACATAAAGAAAAACGACACTTAATTATTTCAACTGTTATAAATGTAATATTGCTGCAAATACCGAAACAGAGCATCGCCGATGAATTAACTACTGTACACACAATTAGAAGAAGAAGAAACCTTTATTTGTCACAGGCACACTTCAAGCACAGTGAAATTCATCCTCTGCATTTAATCCATCTGAAGCAGTGAACACAAACGCACACACAGCAGTGGGCAGCCACACCAGAGCGCCCGGGGAGCAGCCAGGGGTCAGGTACCTTGCTCAAGGGCACCTCAGCCCAAGGCCGCCCCACGTCAACCTGTGGGGGAAACTGGAGCACCCGGATGAAACCCACACGGACACGGGGAGAACATGCAAACTCCGCACAGAAAGGCCCTCGCCGGCCGCTGGGTTCGAACCCGGAACCTTCTTGCTGTGAGGCGACCGTGCCAACCACTACACCACCGTGCCGCCCAAATTACGACAATTACTTTGAACAGCATTTGGAAAACTGTAACATACCGTCTCCTTGTACTTTTTTCATGAATGGTAGGGGGTTGGCACGGTGGTGTGGTGGTGTAGCGGTTAGCGCTGTCGCCTCACAGCAAGAAGGTTCTGGGTTCAAGCCCAGCAGCTGACGGGGGGGCCTTTCTGTGTGGAGTTTGCATGTTCTTCCTGTGTCTGCGTGGGAACATGCAGGTTAGGTTAACTGGTGACTCTAAATTGACCGTAGGTGTGAGTGTGAATGGTTGTCTGTGTCTATGTGTCAGCCCTGTGATGACCTGGCGACTTGTCCAGGGTGTACCCCGCCTTTCGCCCGTAGTCAGCTGGGATAGGCTCCAGCTTGCCTGCGACCCTGTAGAACAGGATAAAGCGGCTAGAGATAATGAGATGAGATGAGGTCATAATTACGTGTACGATAATATGGTTCAAAAGTACGCAGGTGGTTTCTAACATCAGTAGATTTAAGGCCATTTCTAGACTTGAAAGGAGCGCAGGTGGCCAAGTGGTTAGAGCGCTTGACCGCTAAGCGAACAGTCCCTGGTTCGAGCCTTGGCTCGACGGGGATCTGGGGCTCGCTCCCTGTCCACCCAGCAGTGAATGGGGACCTGGTGGAAACACTGGGGAAGTTAACGGCGAGGAAAGGAACTGGCCACCCTACCTCACTATGCCGATGGCCCAGGACAAGTGCGCTCTCTAACAGGCACTCCCCCAATGTACGAATCGTATATGGGACTCCCCTTTGCTTTGCTTTTGCTAGACTTGAAAAATAGAAGTAAATCTGATATTTCTCCACGATATTCTAAAGGCAGTAAATTAAGTTTAATTAGTCTCTCTCTATATGTCATGCTTTGGGGATAGTTCAGTACAAATGTATTAATACACAAAAGAAACTCTGTTATGTCCATAAAAAGCTGAATGGCCAGTCAATAAGGCGACAGGCAAAAGACAAAAACTCAAGAAAACAGTCACTGGCGAGCAGTTTAACCAAGAGATGTGATGGCCAGAGAAGAGCAGTGAGCTCCAACTAAAATAAATATGTACGTACAGGAGCCTACTACTGATGGAGATGCTAATCATGCTCCGAGTTTAAGCTCGACAGCATTAACTTGCTTGACCTCCTTGCAAACAGTAGTGTGCATGCTCAGACACAGGGCTGTGAAAAGAGCTTATTCATTTTGGGCTTTCATTCTGACACTAATCATTTCCGATGAGCCTATTAGCCATTCATATGGGTGGGGAGGTCTGTTCTGTCATCCTGTAATGCTAGTTAGCATGAGCAGTCAAATTAAAAGTTATTTACGGTATAATTACCATAATTGCAGCCTATCATATTTTCATTAATACGCAGACATGCGACAAATTGAAGGAGAAAACAGTGGCACTGGTATGCATATTGGGACTTGGCGAGAAGAGTCACCTCAAAGCGACTCAAATTTATCCTGACTGATCATCTTTATTCGAAGGTGAAACATTTCTATTCCGATGAGAGATTTTCCCGGATGACACTGCTCCTGTCCACATTGAATGAATGGTTCGAGTATGAAAATGATAGAAATCATATGCTCTGGTTATCACAGTTACAAGATCTGAACACAGTGGAACAGACCAGCAGTGGGAGATTTTGGAGCAAATTTATCAGCAAGCTAGTAACGAAGGGAAAATCTTTTGGAAGACTGATGCTCATCCCTCCACTGACTTGTTAGATAAATCCCAAGGTGCATTGAAGTTGACTGGTGATTGGTGGTGGCCCATGATCTTATTAAGCCAATCTGTTAGTTTCTCATTAGTGCACTTACTCGGCTGCTGTGTGCTATTGTTCTTCTTACGTTTACTTATTCTGCCTTATTCTGACACATTTTTTGGATCCACTCCTCCTCCTAGGGCGTTTGAGATAGAGACACCGTTCCAACTCTGAGACGTCTGGCCCGAAGTGGTGTAGTGTGCTTGTATACAGCTTTTGGATCAACGCGCCCATTCTCTTGTTCTTGTCGTTTTTCTTTTGTTTTTTTCCCATACAGAATGAATAGGGCTCATGAATCGAATCGTCCTACTCGGACACGCACGCTCCATCACAGATGCACCAAACCTCATGTGATACTTCAGGCCAACTCCCCCGACACATACATGTAATCGGTTCTGGCCCGCACTCGTATATTTTTCCTTTTTTTTTGCTCATCCTTTTTTCCTCCATAGGCTTGCATTGATTTTTGGCCCCATTGAAAATGAATGGTGTTTCAGGAGAAAAACTTTCACTCTCCATCAATTTTTTTTAACCAAGTGACCAAACTTCAAGAAACTTCAATTGATGCCTCAGGCCAAGTCCCCGCACAGATCCATCCCCTCATCTAAGACCTGCACTCGTCTTTTCCTTGGTTTTCACGCATCTCTTTTTACCTCCATAGGCTTCCATTGATTTTTGGCCCCATTCAAATGAATGGAGTTTTGCTCAGTAACACTTCACCACACATCCACCAAACTTCATACGGCACCTCAGGCCAAATCACCCATCACACACATGATATCGGTTCTGACCCGCACTCGTCTTTGTCTTGCCTTTCATCCGTCCATTTTTTTCTCCATTTTGCCACTAATCAGTGGAAGCTTGATTGAGTCATTCCTCCCTTCCCCCATAGGTGATGATGCATTTGGCAAGGATCTGCTCATTTGAGACTTTGACAGCAAATCAACTTCAACTCAATGGCCACTTTATTAGGAATACTTACGCGCGCACACACGATAGCAATTGGCATATAAGCATTCACGTGTTACCATGCTAGCTGTTAGCATGTTACCCATTGTGATATCATGCCTGCTGTTAGCTCGCGAGTTGTTCGCATGTTCACCATTAGCATGTTATCACGAGAGCTGTTAACATGTTAGGATTAGCATGGTAGCATGCAGAGTTCGCATGTTTGCTGTTAGCGAGTTCGACTGAGCATGTTAGCTGCTAGCATGTCACCCTCCGCGTGTTAGCATGCTAAAAGTTAACATACTAGCCATTAGCATGTTAGCCTGTTAGCTGTTAGCATGATAGCTGTCAGCATATTAGCCTTAAAGTGTTAGAATTTTAACAAATAGCATGTTAATCAGCCCTGTGATGCCCTGGCGACTTGTCCAGGGTGTACCCCGCCTCTCGCCCGTAGTCAGCTGGGATAGGCTCCAGCTTGCCTGCGACCCTGTAGAACAGGATAAAGCGGCTAGAGATAATGAGATGAGTATGCTGTTAGCATGTTAGTATGCTAGTTGTTAGCATGCTAGCATGATAGCTGTTCTGCTACAGCTCAGCAAGCACACTTTGCATTTTCTCTGCGGAAATGCAGTCTAGATTAATTTGTCACCCATCTATACTTATCTTTGGAATTTATTAGCTGACTGAAATAATGGATCGTACTTGTATCACTCTCAAACAAATTACAGACTATAATTGGAATATGCACGTGTACAGGAAGAAGGACTTCTGCCTATTTTGTTATTTCAGCTTCTCTGTTTTAAGATCCACTTAAAGTGCCATTCCACCATTGGATGTATTCTTTGGCATAAAATACAATATATGTTATGACAACATGACTAGACAGAGAAATCTTTTAGCTTCAAAATGATATATCAAACACAATTTTTTGACAACGACAAGTATATTAATTTTGCGACCAAAGTCACCTACCCTTTTAATTTCCGCGCGGTAGTGAAACGTGATGTCATCGGCAGGTTCCCCTTCTTGTGTACCACGTGTCGGTCTATTTTTAGACCAGGAAACCCCCAAAGTGAGAGAGTCATTTCTCCTCGTATATGGGGGCCAAAAAAATTGCGAAAAATTTTGAGTTAATCTTTCAGTTAGCTAGATTTATTGGTATTATTTTTATCGCGTTCTATCCGCCATTGCTGATAATATGTGCCACGTCGCACGTCACGTGGTACACAAGAAGGGGAACCTGCTGATGACATCATGCGCGGAAATTAAAAGGGTAGGTGACTTTGGTCGCAAAATTAATATACTTGTCGTTGTCAAAAAATTATGTTTGATATATCATTTTGAAGCTAAAAGATTTCTCTGTCTAGTGATACCATTTGTATATGTTGTCAAAATATATTGTATTTTATGCCAAAGAATACATCCAATGGTGGAATGGCACTTGAAGTACGTTGGGAGTTCAGTTTGAAAACTGATTCTCCTTTTCACATGTAGGTAGATCAAGCAGTGTTTGTAAAACTCATTCATTCATTATCTCTAGCCGCTTTATCCTTCTACAGGGTCGCAGGCAAGCTGGAGCCTATCCCAGCTGACTACGGGCGAAAGGCGGGGTACACCCTGGACAAGTCGCCAGGTCATCACAGGGCTGACACATAGACACAGACAACCATTCACACTCACATTCACACCTACGGTCAATTTAGAGTCACCAGTTAACCTAACCTGCATGTCTTTGGACTGTGGGGGAAACCGGAGCACCCGGAGGAAACCCACGCGGACACGGGGAGAACATGCAAACTCCGCACAGAAAGGCCCTCGCCAGCCCCGGGGCTCGAACCCAGGACCTTCTTGCTGTGAGGCGACAGCGCTAACCACTACACCACCATGCCGCCCCTGTTTGTAAAACTGTAAAAGATTTTTTTTTTTTTTAAATGCAGCTTGTCATGTTACTGAGAAACCAGGAAGTGCAAAGTCCTCTGCCATGAAGACTTTACGATGGTGGAAAACATGTAACTGACGGCTACAATGCGCTGGCAATGGAGACTCGTCCTTCCATAAATAGCGGTACATAAAAAGTCCTCAGAGAACAAGTCACTAATTATACATTTTCTTCGTTAAATGCCATTTTCCTAATCTATTTATTATTAGGCTTGTAGAATATCCATTATACAAGTCCCTGTGAATTAAGTGTTACTATAGAAACTATAACAAGAACAAGCACAGTTGTATAAATCTGCGATTTGCCTTGCAGCCAGAGCTATTGTCAGAGCTTCGGTTATGGACAATTAATCAGCACTTTATGGCAAATGAGATTTGAGAATTAAATCATGCTTTAAGATAAAATTAGTTTTCCTGGAATTTTACTTCTTTCTCATATGCTCGGCCTTTACAGACCTCTCCAACGATCTCTCGAACAATCTGTGACGACGATCTCAAAACGCAAGCTCTTCAAAGCAACCAACCCGAAATACTCCGAGCGATCTGTTTATAAGGCCGTTAAAGATTACAACATTCAGTCAGTTCAGTCTGAGCCAACATTTTGTCGGAAATATATTTATATGTTAAAAAGCAGACTTCCCATCACCTACTGCGTGCCATTGAGTCAGAAAGGACATGTCCAGGCCAGACTCCTTCACCTTCGACTGAGTGTGAAAAAGCTGGAGCTTGTCCTGCCAGAACTAATCGAAGCCAACAAGATCACAGAGCCGGTGATAGCATCAACACGGTGTTATTTTCAGACTGACAGAAAAAGAGAGATTGATGCAGGCCTAATACTTGTTATATTATGTTTTATACGATAATTATAATATATTTATTTCTAATATATATCTCAGTAATCTCGTGCGTTGTTTGTAATATTGTCTGCCTGCCTCATTTATGTCAGCCTCGATGCAATCTGTTACCCAAAGATGTAAATGTAGGCAGGTTTGAATTCAATATAATGGATGTCTCGAGCGCTTAAGCTCAGTACGTGTCAGAAAGAAAAAAAAAAAATCAGAGAGCGTATTGTTTAAAAATACTCCGACGTAGTACATATAAGTAGTTATGTCATGTAGTGTTTATGCGTATCGGTAATCTTCAGCAGAATGTACAGCCTTTGGCCATATGTCATATATGTTTGATTCGATTGATATGTTAGGGGCATGGTGAAGAACAGTGTGGACTTGTTTATGTCATTACACTTATGGTCCAACAGAGGGCAGAATGGAGTGGCTTCTGTAGCTTTCTCTAAATGTCTATCTTAGAAACTCATCTTCTTTGTCATTTAGACGACCAATAAATCCAAATTTTTGCCTCAGTGTAACCTGGTTTTATCAGAGCCGTGTGAACATGAACATCCAATCGATTCAAACCAGGTTTAATCCTACATTGGATTCATCTCCAGGAAGCAATATTAGAGTTTGACACTTGTGTTGAGTGTCTATGCAGCCCTTATTGAGGATGTATGACAGGTAACACATCAGGAATATATAGTATATATAAAAGAGAAACAGGGAAGCGAGGGATGTACAGCAGGTAAGAGTGATGAAAGATGTAAATGGAAATGTGCTGACAAACAAAGAGTGTATTAAGAAAGTGGAAAGAGTACTTTGAGGATTTATTAAATGAGGAGAATCCAAGAGAGAAAAGGTCAGATTGGTTGGAGACAGCAAATCAGGAAGCAGAGTTGGTTAGTAAGGATGAGGTGAGGGCAGCGATGAAAAGAATGAAGGCTGGGAAAGCAGTCGGACCAGATGGTATCCCGATTGAGGCTTGGAGATGTTTGGGTGAGACGGCAGTGGAGTTCCTAACGAGATTGTTTAATAAGATCTTTGAGAAAATGCTGAATGAATGTAAAAAGTGTGTGCTAGTCCCAATATACAAGAATAAGGGAGATGTACAGAGCTGCAGTAATTACAGAGGGATAAAATTGATGAGCCACACCATGAAGCTATGGGAAAGGGTATTGAAGGCGAGATTGAGAAGAGACGTAGCAATCTGTGAACAGCAGTACAGGTTTACGCCAAGGAAGAGCACGTCGGATGCAATTTTTGCTTTAAGAACGTTAATGGAGAAGTACAGGGAAGGCCAGAGAAAGCTACACTGTGTGTTTGTAGACCTGGAGAAGGCATACGATAGAGTGCCGAGAGATGAGTATGGGAAAGTGTGGCATGAATGAGAAGTACATTAGAGTGGCGCAAGACATGTCTGAGAACAGTGAAACAGCATAGAGGTGTGCAGTTGGAACGACTGAATGGTTCAAGGTGAAGATAGGACTTCATCAAGGATCTGCTTTGAGTCCTTTCTTGTTTGCCATAGTGATGGATAGCTTGACAGACGAAGTGAGGCAAGAGTCACCATGCAACACGATGTTTGTGGATGATGTTGTGATATGTGGTGAAAGTAGAAAGGAGGTTGAGTTAGGTTTGGAGAGATGGAGGTATGCGTTGGAATGAAGAAGAATGAAGGTGAGCAGTAGCAAAACAAAATACATGTGCGTCAATGAGAATGGAAGTAGTGAAGATGCAAGGAGTAGACTTAAAGAAAGTTGATGAATTCAAGTACCTGGGGTCAACTGTGCAGGAAAATGGGGGCTGCGATAGTGAGGTGAGAAAGAGAGTGCAGGCAGGGCGGAGCAGTTGGAGAAGGATTTCAGGAGTCATTTGTGATAGGAAAGTCCCAGCAAAAGTGAAAGGTAAGATGTATAAGACGGTAGTGAGACCAGCTGTGATGTATGGATTGGAGACCGTACCCTTAACGAAGAGACAGGAGGCAAAGTTGGAGGTGGCGGAGTTGAGGTTTGCGATGGGAGTGACGAGGTTGGACAGGATAAGGAACGAGCACATCAGAGGGACAGCACATGTGGAGAACTTGGGGATTAAGCTAAGAGAGATGAGACTGAGATGGTACGGGCACATCCTGAGAAGAGATGCAGAGCATGTTGGAAGGAGAATGTTGAGGATGGAGCTGCTGGCACATGAAAACGAGGAAGGCCGAAGAGGAGATGCGTGGATGTGGTGAAAGAGGACATGAAAGTGGCAGGTGTGGTAGAGAAGGATGTGGAAGACAGGGAGCAATGGAGATGAAAGATCCGCTGTGGCGACCCCTAATCGGGAGCAGCCAAAAGAAGAAGAAGATATATCCCATAACATTATGACCACTGACAGATTAAGTGAATAACATTTGATGATCTCATTACAATAGCACCTGTCAAGGGGTGGGATATATTAGGCAACAAGAAAACAGCCAGTTATTGAGCGTGATGTGTTGGAAGCAGGTAAAATGGGCGAGCATAAGGATCTCAGTGACTTTGACAAGGGCCAAATTGTGATGGCTAGATGACTGGGTCTGAGCATCTCCAAAATGGCCCATCTTGTGGGGTGTTCCCAGTATGCAGTGGTCAGTACCTACCAAAAGTGGTCCAAGGAAGGACAATTGGTGAACTGGCGACAGGGTCATGGGTGTCGAAGGCTTATTGATTGGCACGGGGCATGAAGGTTAGCCCATATGGTCTAATTCACAAGCGAGCTATGGTAGCACAAACTGCTGAAGAAGTTAATGCTGGCTAAAACCAAAAGTTCTCATCTCATTATCTCTAGCCGCTTTATCCTGTTCTACAGGGTCGCAGGCAAGCTGGAGCCTATCCCAGCTGACTACGGGCGAAAGGCGGGGTACACCCTGGACAAGTCGCCAGGTCATCACAGGGCTGACACATAGACACAGACAACCATTCACACTCACATTCGCACCTACAGTCAATTTAGAGTCACCAGTTAACCTAACCTGCATGTCTTTGGACTGTGGGGGAAACCGGAGCACCCGGAGGAAACCCACGCGGACACGGGGAGAACATGCAAACTCCGCACAGAAAGGCCCTCGCCGGCCACGGGGCTCGAACCCGGACCTTCTTGCTGTGAGGCGACAGCGCTGACCACTACACCACCGTGCCGCCCAAAACCAAAAGTTGTCAGCATTAACTTTTTCAGCAGTTTGTGCTGAACTATCACAGTGGTAGTTTCTGATTGAGCCAACACTGACTTGCCATATGCAATATTAAAAAAAAGGCCCACTGAGTTTTAAAATCTGTTCATGACAATGTTTCACTAAAGACAGTAAGCTGCCTGTATGTGTATGTACCAGACAAATTAAAACTCCATTTTGTAGTCCAGCTATTTTTATCTTGACTACCTCTCACCTAGTGTTTGAGTTGAGTGGTTGAGCTTTTTTTGCTTTCTCTTTCTGGATTTGGCCTCTCGGTCATGCTTTCTCTCATTTCACGCCCCCTCTCCATTCTCTTCCGTCTTCTGCTTGGTGTTTATACTATCAATTTGACTTACAGTTTTAAATGTAAAGATTTTAAAGGTAAAGTGATCACAGAATTTTCCATTACTTGTTAGTTTTTGCGTTCCTACCTTCATACGTGCATAAGTTTGTTGCTAATTAAAGTAGTAGCCTACGCTCTTCTGGAAGGTATGGTACAGGATGGTAATATATGAGTAAAACTATTTTAGGGTGAAGTTTAATGTGTGTCTAGCACATTTCAAGGAGTCCCCCCTGGGGAAATTTTTTTTTTTTGGGGGGGGCAAATTCATTGTTGGGGGGGTATGGGGGTACTCCTCCAGAAAATTTTGGATTTGGTTGATGTGATTTCCTGCATTCTGGTGGATTTTGGGGTGGCCTTTTGGAGATGAACAATACCTGAATTCACTCATTCATAGCTGACACCCTGACTTGGGGACTTAGCTGCCCCAACCCATAAACTACAACCCCGATTCCAAAAAAGTTGGGACAAAGTACAAATTGTAAATAAAAACGGAATGCATTAATTTACAAATCTCAAAAACTGATATTGTATTCACAATAGAACATAGACAACATATCAAATGTCGAAAGTGAGACATTTTGAAATTTCATGCCAAATATTGGCTCATTTGAAATTTCATGACAGCAACACATCTCAAAAAAGTTGGGACAGGGGCAATAAGAGGCTGGAAAAGTTAAAGGTACAAAAAAGGAACAGCTGGAGGACCAAATTGCAACTCATTAGGTCAATTGGCAATAGGTCATTAACATGACTGGGTATAAAAAGAGCATCTTGGAGTGGCAGCGGCTCTCAGAAGTAAAGATGGGAAGAGGATCACCAATCCCCCTAATTCTGCGCCGACAAATAGTGGAGCAATATCAGAAAGGAGTTCGACAGTGTAAAATTGCAAAGAGTTTGAACATATCATCATCATCTACAGTGCATAATATCATCAAAAGATTCAGAGAATCTGGAAGAATCTCTGTGCGTAAGGGTCAAGGCCGGAAAACCATACTGGGTGCCCATGATTTTCGGGCCCTTAGACGGCACTGCATCACATACAGGCATGCTTCTGTATTGGAAATCACAAAATGGGCTCAGGAATATTTCCAGAGAACATTATCTGTGAACACAATTCACCGTGCCATCCGCCGTCGCCATCTAAAACTCTATAGTTCAAAGAAGAAGCCGTATCTAAACATGATCCAGAAGCGCAGACGTCTTCTCTGGGCCAAGGCTCATTTAAAATGGACTGTGGCAAAGTGGAAAACTGTTCTGTGGTCAGACGAATCAAAATTTGAAGTTCTTTATGGAAATCAGGGACGCCGTGTCATTCGGACTAAAGAGGAGAAGGATGACCCAAGTTGTTATCAGCGCTCAGTTCAGAAGCCTGCACCTCTGATGGTATGGGGTTGCATTAGTGCGTGTGGCATGGGCAGCTTACACATCTGGAAAGACACCATCAATGCTGAAAGGTATATCCAGGTTCTAGAGCAACATATGCTCCCATCCAGACGACGTCTCTTTCAGGGAAGACCTTGCATTTTCCAACATGACAATGCCAAACCACATACTGCATCAATTACAGCATCATGGCTGTGTAGAAGAAGGGTCCGGGTACTGAACTGGCCAGCCTGCAGTCCAGATCTTTCACCCATAGAAAACATTTGGCGCATCATAAAACGGAAGATACGACAAAAAAGACCGAAGACAGTTGAGCAACTAGAATCCTACATTAGACAAGAATGGGTTAACATTCCTATCCCTAAACTTGAGCAACTTGTCTCCTCAGTCCCCAGACGTTTACAGACTGTTGTAAAGAGAAAAGGGGATGTCTCACAGTGGGAAACATGGCCTTGTCCCAACTTTTTTGAGATGTGTTGTTGTCATGAAATTTAAAATCACCTAATTTTTCTCTTTAAATGATACATTTTCTCAGTTTAAACATTTGATATGTCATCTATGTTCTATTCTGAATAAAATATGGAATTTTGAAACTTCCACATCATTGCATTCCGTTTTTATTTACAATTTGTACTTTGTCCTAACTTTTTTGAAATCGGGGTTGTATGATAACTACAATATTAAGCTCCTTACTGATTGAATCTGGACACCCTGCCCCCCATAAATTAGAGGGAGAAGTGCGTGGAAGATGGCAGCCGGTTCATCTCTTCTCCTCTCCACTGCTTTGGCCAAACAGCGCACACAGAGGCGGGAGAAAACATGCCTCTCGTGCCATCGCAGCCACATTGCAAGCACATGCACACACACATGAGCCACCAGAGGGCACACGCGTACACTTTTTTTTTTCTTAAACCGAAAATACGCGTTGTGAAATTGGCCACATCCCAAACCGCACTCTACCCTAAGCAATAGTGTGCCACACTGCCACCACACTACAGGCCTGCTATTGTGACGTACACAAGTTTGCATCTGGTCGATAGGTTCGGGATGAAGCTTGCTTGTTTGCTCTAGATTCCGTGAAATTGTATGTAATTTGCGGGCATCAGGGAGCCGCTATCAACACGCGGAAGACTCCCGGAACTTCCGGTAGACTTGGGATGTCTGATTTATATACTCAGACCCCCAGCTCTTGTTTTGACTGCTTTTTGTCTTGCTAATCTCCTGACCTGGCCAAAACAACACAGCTTTAGCTACCTAGCTAGCTAGCTAGTTGAGTAAGTAATGATAACATTAGCAAGCACTTATTCTTTCGCTTTAGAGAATACCTATCCAGATGTTTGCTAGCTAGCTTACTTTCAAGAAATCCACAATACCATTTTGTCTGGTGTTCAGACGTGTTGCTGCATCATCAGTTCAACGAAGCTCAAATGAACACGAATGGGTGTGGCCACAGCATTACGTTTAGCCGGTCAGGCAATAACCAAATCTTTATAAACGTTTCATGTTATAAACACGTATGAGCAGTAAGCAGAGAATATTGTGCAGCACAACGTGATGAGTGGAAGATTGAAGATTCTGGAAGATTTGACCAGACAAGACGGTTTGGTTCGGTTCATAGCAAGCATTCGCAAAATGAAGTGGAGACAGTTGGGGATGGTTTACTGCTGCACCAGCTCCTTTTGTCTGAAGAATTTCAGAAAGATTTTCTTTTGTCCCAAAGAGATTAGAAAATGGGCCATGATCCACAGACAAAAAGCTTTCATGGAACGATTGCATTCTTATAAATGATGTGCAATTACGGAAAAGGAATACTGATCATCTGTCCACTCTATATAGAGTCGTGTACTGAAATCGCGAGTTCAGCTTTTACTTGGTATTTTCACTGCAACCCCGTTTTTGAGGTCAGCAATCGGATGAAATTTTAATCATGAGAGCTAGACAGCTGTGTGTTGCTCTACTTTTATATATAGAAGACTGGTGATAGTAGAGATCTTTTCTGTCCTTTTTTTTTTTCCTTTCAAAATACAGGACCACTTTGAAAAAGCTTAAATATTTTCGTCAGACCATATCCTCATGTGTCCTTCATCACCAGAAATGTTGAGCAGTCTCCGAGCATACCCAGTGTCAGGATCTATAAAGACGATCTCTTTGTTTACCGTTCTATCGTGAAAATGATATTACGCAGATATGGCTTTGGTTATCCATATTTGAAATTGTTGAGAGTTTAGGCGTGGCCTTGTTGGAGCAAGAACATCATCTTCGGTAACCTGATCCCAGCTGGGATTAAGCAGAGCTCTTGTTCCTTTCCTAAAAGGACCTGATGCGTCTTGCTAATGGCTTTGCAACCCCAGTCGGCAAGCGATGGATCCTTGGCAATAAGCTCTAATTAACCATTAATTAACCACCAATTTCTCCCTCTGCGTTCGCCCCACTATTTATCTAAGGGTATTTTTTCTCATTCTCGCTCTCTCTTTATCTCCAGCCTCTCGCTCTTCTTCTCCCACCCTCCCCTTCCTTCACTCCCTCGCCCTCCCTCCCTCCCTCCCTCTCTGTGTTTGGCTGCCAGGGAGAGTGTGCGTCTCCATCAGCACCATTTACACTGTGTGGAGCAACCAGTGAAGCTGTAGAGCTAGTGGTTGCTGGTCAGAAAGTGGTGGGCAGCCACTGGAGAGCCATTGTGGATTTACCAATCCCCACTATTCCACTTCCCATTACTCCTTCTTAGTCTTCGTGTTTCTCCTGACCTGTGGAGGGTGTAGAAGCTAGGGAAAGCAGTTGAAGTGCTGTTGGAGAGCGTGCGCATGAGTGTGTGGAGAGGAGAAGAGCGCATCTGAAAACCAGAGCCGGGTAGTCTTTCCTCTCATGGACGTCTGGGTTTGATTACATGTGGGACTAAGTGTTTGAGAGAATACTCAGCCCAAGATGAGTGAGGAAGCCAAGGAAAAGGGCAACAGCAAGTCAGCTCACCGGAAGAAGAAAGGCAAAAAGGTAACACCTGCTAAATATTCTGGATTGTCTCATCAGAATCGCTGATGAAAATATTGAAATTGTACTTTCCTTGCTTTGGTTCGTCATTTCTGGCGTTTTTTTTCTTTGCTCCCAACTCCGAAGTTTTTGTCTTTAAAACCCAGAGAAGTCAAAGATGCTTCTCTTTTGTTCTGGGAATCGAGTGAGGGGTGTGTTCTTCGTGACATGGTTTTGTTTTGAGGAGGCTGCGCTCGTTCAGGGGGTATAACCGAGGTCTTAAATCGCCTTGTCACAGCGAAGAACGCACATCGCTCTTTGTTTGGGCTTTAAGTTTTATATGAGGTCAGCTTTTATTGCTCCCCCGAATAAAGCCTGCTTTGGAGACCCCTCGGTCATGGGGTTTTCATCTTCTGTCTTTTTAATCCAGACTTCGTGTTTCTGACGCGTTATAAAATATGACAGCTCGAGTTTTACCTCTCGTCAGGGGACGGTGATGAACGAAAGAAAAGAATTAGACAATAGGAGCTTTTTTTGTTCATGCCAAGCTTGCTCCTTTGTAAATATATCCACTGTGGAGCCAGCCTCCCACTCCCTCGCGCTCTCTCTCTCTGTCGCTCTCGCACTCTCTCTCTCTCTCTCTCTCTCTCTCTCGCTCTCGTTTGCTTCTCTGTGCTCAGGCAGTATAATCAGCTTAATTGCAGCCATTCAGGAGTATTAGCAATACTGCTTCATGTGACTCAGCTCTGGGAGTCAGCACTGCCTGGTACTCGGAGCTGCTCGTTTCAGAAAGCTCCATGGAATTCCCTTTCTGTGTAACAGGCACCATTTTCCGTCCGTTTGCCTTTTACGTACTGTACGTTAACGGATTATCGTAAAAAACCGTCATTGTCTCATCCGATATGCGATTTCATATATGACGTTCGAGAGGTTTGTATGTGTTTTGTGAAGGTCTACGTATTTGTGGGCTTTGCTCTTTCTGTACAACCTCCCTCAGTTGCTCTGTGAAACTCCAACCTGTTGCCAAACACTCTGAAAATCCAGATCACTTACAGGTACATATTGGCTAGCAGATAAAATGGCAGATTATGTGATGTATTGGGTTTTTTTTTTTCCTCCACATTGCACAGTTTAACTTGCCGTACGGAAACTAATTAAAGAATTCATACATTTTACCGTATACATGTGATGTGGATGGGATGGGATGCTTCTCCCCAAAAGCTTTTCTTTAACATTGGAGCCAACACTGAATGCACAAATGACGCATTTCAATGAAGCAACTCCGTACATCCATTAAAACCCATTAAGGACTCAGGAATGACATGACACCCACTGTGTCTTTGACGATTCCTTTGTCTCATAATGTGTGTATTGTTAAAGCACAATGGCGATGCGACTGGTACCGCATGTCCTTATTTTCATAGCCCTCTCCCTGACCTGTCCTGACCTGTCCTGTCCTGTCATTGTCCAGAAACATTGTTTCCAGTAATGACGCCGATTTCGAAGAACAAAAGAGGTCTAAAACAGTTTGAGGTCTTTTGTAGAACCAAATGCCAGCTATTGGAGTAACAATGATTGGCACTTGTGTTTTCCGTAAATTTTTATTCATAACTGATATTGACTTTTGTTGTTGTTGTTGTTGTTGTTTTTTTAAAGATATCTTTTAAATTTCTCCTTTTTCTTCACTTCTGCAATTTATATTTGAAGCTCTGATTGTGATTGCAGACAGTCAACATGGCTGGCTGCCCCTCCCACATGTTGATGGAAGAAAATGGCTGCGTGATGATGATGATGATGATGATCCAAGCCATCATTTCAGAGAGAGAGCGAGCGAGAGAGAAAGGCAGAGAGATGGAGAGCACAGAGCGAGAGATGTAGAGAACTGGCAGATAGTCACAGGCTTTCTTTTTTTTTTTTCTTTTTAACACCCTGTGGTAAGATGACAGTGTAACGGGTACGAGTGACTAGTACTAGATGATCTGTGAGGGATTCTCATGGCAAATAGTGCGAACCAAAGCGAACCGATCTCAGGTCAGCGAGACACAAAAAGGGCTGTGCAGATCACCGTCCAGCTTTGTCTGGATCGCCGATGTTGAACGAGCGCACATCATCTGTCGGAGAACAGGAACCTGAATCACTAGCAGGTGTGTAATGGCTGTAACCATGGCGACCAGGGGCCTCCTGGGGAGAGGGAGAGAGCGAGAACGACAAGGAGAGCGGGTGGAAAAGAGAGACGACGGCCGTTCCTGGGAAGCCCTGTTGACAACACTGTGTTCTATTTTTAATTGCTGCATATTTAGCCGGATAAATGAGAGCGTTTCTGGAAATATCTATTCCAGTATGAAGTATTTACCTCCGTTTATTTCTCTTTGGTCAGACTTTTGTAAACAGACCATGAAGGGTGACATGATATCAGAGGATGTCTTCAAAGAGGAACGGTTTGCAAATATTTGCACTGGAAGGAAAGCTCAGCGGTTGTGTTTATTTGAAAAGTAGTGTTGTGTCTGATAATGTTGCTCTGTTGTGTCCCTCGCTCACGCAGACCCGTGCTACAAAATACAACCAGCTGCTGACTGGAGGGATGAATATCCAGTGTCAATCCCCTTTCCATTTTAAAACTAACAAGGCTACTTTTTTGCTTCCTTTAATTTGGATTTGGACAGGTCCCGGCTTTGCGGTTTGCATCGGTACTTTGTTCTTCACTGGCTGTGTGTACATGCAGATTCCTCATCAATAGTTCATATGTAATCTAAACACAACACTCTCTTAATTTATATGCACGTTAAATGCGACCTGATCCAAAGTTACGCGCCCGCGTAGAGCCAGGTTTAGTGTCCGTGTTACCATAACAACAAGAAGGAAGCGAGTCTGGTCAGAATTGAGCTTCTCATCTCGTCTCATTATCTGTAGCCGCTTTATCCTGTTCTACAGGGTCGCAGGCAAGCTGGAGCCTATCCCAGCTGACTACGGGCGAAAGGCGGAGTACACCCTGGACAAGTCGCCAGGTCATCACAGGGCTGACACATAGACACAGACAACCTTTCACACTCACATTCACACCTACGGTCAATTTAGAGTCACCAGTTAACCTAACCTGCATGTCTTTGGACTGTGGGGGAAACCGGAGCACCCGGAGGAAACCCACGCGGACACGGGGAGAACATGCAAACTCCGCACAGAAAGGCCCTCGCCGGCCACGGGGCTCGAACCCGGACCTTCTTGCTGTGAGGCGACAGCGCTAACCACTACACCACTGTGCCGCCACTTTTTAATCTCCGATATATATTAAATTTTGACTACTTCATCTTGGAATCTCTGATTTTTGAATTTCTGAGGTTTTTTATGAAAATTTATGATTTTTTTTTTTTCAATTGCAAAGCGACCTTGGGTGTGAGAAAGGCGCTACATTTATTTTTATTATTATTATTATTATTATTTACTTTATGATCTCAGAAAATATCTGAGTTTTTTTTTTATTATTTAAAAAATTTATTTATTTTATTTATTTTTTAAAAATAAATGTAAGACTTTTTTTTTTATCTCAAATTCAGAGTGTTTTTTTTCCTCTCAAGAAATTACCCCTGCTTCAGCTCTGGTGTTTTTTTTTTTTTAAACCCACAGTGGCCCTAATGCACCATTGTCCATCCCACTTCTGAGCCAACCTCGAAATTATTTTAAATTGAATAAAATTTGTAACCTCGCTGTGTATTTTACCATTTTATTGCACCAAGAGTACATCTTGACCAAAACACACATGTACAAAATATACAGATTCTGATAAGAAAACCAATCAAACACAAAAGTGTACATTTCTTCTTCTTCTTTTTAAAGGAACAGTCCACCGTACTTCCATAATGAAATATGTTCTTCTCTGAATTGAGACGAGCTGATCCGTACCTCTCCGAGCTTTGTGTGACCTCCCAGTCAGTCAGACGCGCTGTCACTCCTGTTAGCAATGTAGCTAGGCTCAGCATGGCCAATGGTATTTTTTGGGGCTGTAGTTAGATGCGACCAAACTCTTCGGCGTTTTTCCTGTTTACATAGGTTTATATGACCAGTGACATGAAACAAAGTTCAGTTACACAAATTGAAACGTGGCGATTTTCTATGCTATGGAAAGTCCGCACTATAATGACAGGCGTACTAACACCTTCTGCGCGCTTCGACAGCGCATTGATACCTTCACTCCTGTTTTTTTTTTTTCTCTCCCCCGCCCCCCCTAACTTCCGTCAATACAACCAACGTGACCACCAAGACAAGTGGCCTGCACTCCTTGGAACACAGTCTAGTCAGGGGGGCGGGGGAGAGGGGGGAGAGGGGGAAAACAGGAGTGACAGTATCAATGCGCTGTCGAAGCGCGCAGAAGGTGTTAGTACGCCTGTCATTATAGTGCGGACTTTCCATAGCATAGAAAATCGCTACGTTTCAATTTGTGTAACTGAACTTTGTTACATGTCACTGGTCATATAAACCTATGTAAACAGGAAAAACGTGGAAGAGTTTGGTCGCATCTAACTACAGCCCCAAAAAATACCATTGACCATACTGAGCCTAGCTACATTGCTAACAGGAGTGACAGCGCGTCTGACTGACTGGGAGGTCGCACAAAGCTCGGAGAGGTACGGAGCAGCTCGTCTCAATTCAGAGAAGAGCATATTTCATTATGGAAATACGGTGGACTGTTCCTTTAAGGCATCATTAAAAGGACTACCCATCAAATTTCTTGTAGATCGTCTTCAATTATTTCACTCTATCAGTTTCTTTATCAGACTGAGCTATCTATCAGATTGTTAAGATTCTTAGGCTGCATGCCAACATAGCCAGTGAGAAATGGCATGTACAGTATAAACATGATAGTATATGCCTTTCAAGATCATAGATATTAACTGTACCTTTACACAGAGGTGTAAAACGATCCCAACATCCTGTGAACCCCAACCTGACCCAAGATCCTACATGACATTTATAATGTGACTGAAAGCCAATCCGGACTGGCTCGTTCTAATTGGAGAGCGACACAGGAAGTGGGCTTTGGCAGCTCACAGCAAGCCGGAGCTGAGGTTCAAACTACGATGACATGCATGCCAGGCATATTGCATTTTTAGACATGCTTCTTCCTGTGTAGCTTGGGAGATACCCATGACAGAATTTCTCTAAATCACATCACATCACACACAAATTGCACCAAGGATTTCTTTGCAAAGGTGCAGTGTTGTGTCAAGTTAAAGACGGAGTTCGGAATTTCAGGTCATGTATAAAGCGTAGTGTTGCGACATGTTCTGCTTTACTGTTGAGCGACTTTAATTCTTCGTCAGAATTTCATGCTTGAAGACTCATGCCTGAAGCGTGCTACTGGATCTGTGAATCTGCATATTTCCAGCATAGACAGATTGCATGTCTATGCTGGCTACAGTTCTCCTAGCTTTAAGTGCACTTTGAGTCTCTTGATGATCATGAGTCATTTTCTGGAATGAAACGTGTTTTAAAACCGAGAACATTGTTTTCAGCGATACCAGATCTACAATGTCTCTTCATGCTTCGATGAAGCTGCAGCGTTTCTGGTGCTGGAAGGATGATCATGCTTCACTGTGTGAGAATATTCTTCTTTTGAGATGAGATATTGAACACAGAAGGCGTTTTGGGAGCCGAGCTGGAGCGAAACGTCAAAGCCACCAGAACACAAGGGTCTCCTCAGCTGCTGAGGATCCTCAAGATGTTGTTGTCTCTTCCAAAATGTCATGAAGTCATTTAGGGACAGGAAGTAATTAACAACTGGAGGGAGCACAAATTCTGCACAATGCAGTCATACCGGTATTTGGCACATCTTGTAGTCAGGGTATTCATATCACTGGCTAACATGATCTTTTATGACAGTTCTGGTTTGGGTAACATAAGGACTCCTTTGCGCATCATATATCATTGACACAAAAAAGCATGACATCGATACTGATTAGAGCCTAATGGTAAATGACCCCAAGAGGCCAATGGCCTAACGATGAGAAGATGGGTGACTGAAATAAGGATAGCACACTAGGAGCTTAATGGCCTCTTCTGGAATGAGGCTTTGAAAGCAGTAAAATTACATTATCCTGCCATTTCTTCATACGCTCAGCAGGGCAGGACCACACCCTTTTATATGAGCATAGTAATATGAGTTTTGGAAAGCCAGACTGCTATGGATTTTTATTTTGTTCTATATCGGCAGTGTCCTCGATCGATGCTACGCGCTCAGTATTTTGTATTATTATCCATACAGGACACTTTTTCAATGGAATAAAAACGTGTTCTATTCCCTTCTAACGGGTTTCATTCATTTGGTTTGATAGCATGCAGTGTTGTTAGCATATCGCTTATCCTACATGTATTACGTCACTCTACCCAACAGAGAATGAGCGTTGAATATGGTTTACGATATTGCATGGTTGTCATGACAACATGACGTTACACTTCGGAGACGTCAAACTTCCTCGCTAGCAATGACTGTGACAATTTGTAAACAAACATGACCACCAGGTTTGCTTTGTTAAATACGGAAGATTTTGAGAGAATTGTGAAAGAGAGAGACATTTCAAACACCCAAAAGAAATGTGTATGTATAATAATAATAATAATAATAATAATAATATTGGCTGGCGCTGAGTGGTATATCAGATGTATTCCATTCAGCTAGCACTCGTCTTTGACTCATTCAATATCATGCTAGCTGAATGGAATAATATATCTGATATGCCGCTCAATGTCAGCCAATATTATTTAATTATTATACATACAGGCCACTTTTTCCATGGAATAAAAACATGTATTCTATTCCCTTCTAGCGGGTTTATTGATAGCATGCAATATTGTTATCATATCGATTATCTTCCATGTATTACACCGCTCTCCCCAATGGAGAATGAGCATGCAATATTGTTATAATATTGCACATTGCCAAGACAACACATCATACATCGGAGCTCATGCGAAGATCCAATGACGAAACTTTTTCTGCTACACATGCGCGCAATCATTTCTTTGTCGGCCAGAAAAAAAGAGAGAAGGTCCGGTGCAAGGTGTAAACACTAAATAAATAAACTAAAAACTGAAACTAAAGACGCGCTGAACACCCGAAAGGCTACCAGAACTTCATTATATATTCTTCACATATATTTACCAGAGAAAAACAGACCAACGGACATCGAAAAACTGGAAAAGAGACACATCGGAGACGTAAAACTTCCGTACTGGTGAGTGACTCGGACAGTCTGTACATAAACATGGTCATGAGGTTTGCTTCATTAAAAGCAGAGGATTTAAAGAGAGAGACATGCTGGACACCCGAAAGGCTACCAAAACTTCACTGGATATTCTTCACGCATATTCACAAGAGAAAAACATACCAACGGACATTGAAAAACTGGAAAAGAGAGCAAGAGTGGAAAATAAAGTTCTACTTGGAGGTGAGGAAAAGTGACGGAGACTTTTACAAGAGGACTTCACTCAGCAAAGCCCTTTTGTTTTGCACAACTGCGATGGAACAATTAACTACGACCAAAAGTAACTTTGAACTTGAACTGTCAACCTGGATATAGCTTGTATATAAGTTGGGTTGTCATTCAGGCTTTTTGGACTTGTACCATTTTTATTGTTAGAACCTTGATTTTGTACAGTACATTGGATTGACAGAATATTGAATTACGCTACCGTTCAAAAGTTTGGGGTCACTTTGAAATGTCCTTATTTTTGAAAGAAAAGCACTGTTCTTTTCAACGAAGATCACTTTAAACTAATCAGAAATGCACTCTATACATTGCTAATGTGGTAAACGACTATTCTAGCTGCAAATGTCTGGTTTTTGGTGCAATATCTCCATAGGTGTATAGAGGCCCATTTCCAGCAACTCTCACTCCAGTGTTCTAATGGTACAATGTGTTTGCTCATTGCCTCAGAAGGCTAATGGATGATTAGAAAACCCTTGTACAATCATGTTAGCACAGCTGAAAACAGTTGAGCTCTTTAGAGAAGCTATAAAACTGACCTTCCTTTGAGCAGATTGAGTTTCTGGAGCATCACATTTGTGGGGTCGATTAAATGCTCAAAATGGCCAGAAAAATATCTTGACTATATTTTCTATTCATTTTACAACTTATGGTGGGAAATAAAAGTGTGACTTTTCATGGAAAACACAAAATTGTCTGGGTGACCTCAAACTTTTGAACGGTAGGGTACATTCGATCAGAATCAACATTCGATATTGTTAAGTCCCCCCCTCCCGGTTCTTAACTTTTGGTAAAATCTATAATTGTTCCATTGAGAGCGTATGTATAATAATAATAATAATGGCTGCCTTTTTCGTGGTATATCAGATATATTCCATTCAGCTAGCATGATATTGAGTTCAATATCAATATCATGCTATCTGAATGGAACATATCTGATATACCACGAAAAAGGCAGCCAATATTCTTTAATTGCTTAACTTCATTTAACATGTAAGTGATGGTTTTTATTTCTCAGGAATAATCAACAATATTAATAAGAACAGCATCACAAGTATCCGATTTCACATTTCAGCTCTGAGATTTCCTTAATGATGGCTGGTTATGGACAGCGTTTATGTAGCGTGTATATAATTGGTTTATGGAGTATACAGTACTTGGTACTGTATATTGTAACTTGTACAAATCTAACAACTGATTTTTCAGCCATTTTTAAAGAATCACAGATATCTCTCCGATAGCTTTCTCAAGCGGAGATGTTTAAATGTGTCCAGCAGCTTTGGTTAGACTGGAATTGTTGAAAGAAAGCAGGTGCTCTGAGCCGTCTGTACAAATCTCAAGTCAGTCACTCACTTAACACTGACTTAACCGTAAACTCGGACACACTGTGCTTTCCCAGATTTGCGCCAGATTTATAATCCTAACTGGAATGTCCAGCAGCAGGCAAACAGGAACTGATCTGCCTTTCTCGCTCCGCCTTTCCCAGGTTCTCTGGTGTCTGTGGAACCTGATAGTACATACGGTCTGGAGGAACACTCATGTTTAACCTGGCAACAAAGTTCCCAGGCTTTCTGCTTGCCCTCTCTGACAGCAGAGGTAATATGAGTTCAGAGGGAGACCACCTAGTAGGGAAAAGATGTTCAACCCACCAAACATGCCTCATTTATCATCTTTGAAACTAGGAAGATTTACTTCCTAACATGGAAGCTTGTGAGGGGAAAACCATCCCGTTTTTTCCGTTCTGTCCAGGGAACACCAGA
Source organism: Neoarius graeffei (assembly GCF_027579695.1). Classification (NCBI taxonomy): domain Eukaryota; kingdom Metazoa; phylum Chordata; class Actinopteri; order Siluriformes; family Ariidae; genus Neoarius; species Neoarius graeffei. The sequence goes on along the minus strand of NC_083582.1, from coordinate 36,883,080 downwards.
CAAATACACTCCGAATGGAGGACCAGTCCATTGCACGGCACTATTCACATGCACGTACACATCTCAAGGCCATTTATTTTAGCCAATCCACCTGTTAGCATGTTTACTGGAGGTGGGACAAAACCGGAGAACCTGAGGGGAACTCGCATGAACTCCGAGAGTACGGGTGAAATTCCGCACAGACCGTTACGTCTAAGCGAGCCACTTCAATCATTAAATGATTTCAGATTTCAATTCAGGGTACCAAGATGTAATTACAAAAATTCCATCTTGATTTATGATTTCTATCGTCTTCCTCCAATATTATCACATTCCTCTCTCAAGAATCAGAAGCATTAATCGTTTGGTGGCTAACGTAATTTGATTTCACATCTAATAATAATAATAAAAAAGAACTAGGCTTTGCAAATCCATAAACGCTTCAATATTAGCTCAAATATTTTTGCCTGGAGCCGCCTTGGAGCAGACCATTATTTTGGGAATACAGGTCTTGGCGGTAATTAAGCCAAAAGTAATTGTGCTAAAAATCTTTCAGATACAGAGCAGTAATGGGAACGTGCACTAATATAAATTTCAGAAAACAAAAATCCCCAATTATTTATTTTTATTTTTTTTAAATCGAATGTTATTTTGTATTGAAGATCTCATCTCATTATCTGTAGCCGCTTTATCCTGTTCTACAGGGTCGCAGGCAAGCTGGAGCCTATCCCAGCTGACTACGGGCGAAAGGCGGGGTACACCCTGGACAAGTTGCCAGGTCATCACAGGGCCGACACATAGACACAGACAACCATTCACACTCACACCTATGGTCAATTTAGAGTCACCAGTTAACCTAACCTGTATGTCTTTGGACTGTGGGCGAAACCGGAGGAAACCCACGCGGACAACATGCAAACTCCGCACAGAAAGGCCCTCGCCGGCCACGGGGCTCGAACCCGGACCTTCTTGCTGTGAGGCGACAGCGCTAACCACTACACCACCGTGCCGCCCTGAAGTAGAATTAATTATGACCATTATTCAGTTATCAATACTGACGATATAAAATAACTTACAGTTTAATCAAATAGACGAAGTATTGAATTATACAGAAGCAGTCATCAGTGTGTTGGTGTGTGTGTGTTTGTCAAAGAGAATTTGGTTAGATATCGGAAATTCCTAGAGAATCCTAGGACTTTATCCTTCTGTAAAAGTGTCATGATGTTTGTGGATCAATACAAAATCTTAACAAGACAGAATCGCGATTCATTTAAGAATCGACTCTTTGTCCTCATCGCTACACATTTTTGCTGAATCTGAATTATCCCTGCCAGAGAAACGGAGTGATTACTTTTGTAATATTTTTACAAGATTGCTAATTAAAGTAGGCATTGAGGTAGTGTCTGCTTCTGTACTTATTGCATTGCTGACTGCCAGCCTGCACATTTTGTCCCAACATATTGGGTTCTGCTGAGGCAAACGCTGCGCATAATGCAGAATTTGGCGCCAGTTCACAGGAACAGTACGTGGCCGCAGTATATCTCTGGCCTGGTTAATGTAAAACACTGGGACCAAATTCCAAGCTACGTTGATGCTTGAGCAGCAGTTCTTAAGTTTTTACGAAGCCGCTTTGATTGCGGACAAAACGTGACACCGATTTGAATTTGCAAAGGCCAGACACTCAATGTTCTTAACGTCAGTAATGAAACAACGTCTAATAACTGAACAGTAAGCTCATAGCATCGTGCATTTAGACTGGGTAATCATTTAGTGCTTCTGAGAGAAGGAGTATTATGCTAAAATGTCCTATAAGATTTTATTTTATCCCTTTATATGCATCCACATTTTTGTAATGATCTTTGTCAGAAGAGAAATACAAACCATCTTGAATAAAATAGAGTTGGCATATTCTACCATATTTAGCAGTAAATGTCACAAGCTCTTTCCTTCTCCCTGTCTCTTCTTCTTCTCTTCTACTCTTCAGTAGCGGATGAGACAAATCAAAAAATGCCATTTTGGAGAAGCCCCAAGCAGCACAAACAGTCCCTCAGGGTGGTCCAGTCTGGAATGTTCAAGGCTATATCCTAATCCCTGTGTAGCTACGCTCTCCACAGACTGAACTCAGAACGAGCCCTCCTCTTGAAGGGTCAAACATCCTTGCGTCATATGCCAAAGCCAATGATCTGCTAATACGAAGTGGTTTAATAACGAGTAACAGAAAGGAATCAACTGACTACAAGAAGCTAAAATGTATTATTCTATCCACATTCACTGGATATGAGCAATCGCATGCTCTGATTGGCTACTCTACTGGTAGGCTATCAGCTCATATACCATGAGTAGAGAAAAACAAAATGGCAGAGCGCATCAATGCAGATATATCACTTTATCAAGTGTTTAAAAGAAACAGAAATAGCTAAAAGAATATAGCCCCCCCCAATCTCCTGTTCCACCCTCCAGCCCAGTCGGAAGTGGTAAAGCTCCTTTAAGTTGGTTTGTCACATGCCAAAAAAAAACTTTAAAGAAGAAAAAAATGGCGGAGCGTGTTGCTGAACCAACCGAGGACAAAATAAAAACTCTACTCGGAAACAAAACCCCAAAAAATACACACAAAAAAAAGCAATAAAATATGGAATAAAAGTATTTGATGGGAAGAACGTATCTTTTTTTCAAGAATTATTATCGCATTTTTCACCAATTTGCTCCTGTCATTTCACTGGTTTGTTTACATTCGAAGCGGAAATGATTTTGTCGGACATTGTGTATAAAGTTTTTATTTATCAAATTTGCAAAAAATAAAAATGACCCGTTTCTCAAAATCCAGTGAATGTGGATAGAATAAAACCAGTTATTCCACTCAATCTCGTCATACATAGCTGATAGCCAACTCGGCGCTACGCACCTCATCCGCTATCGGCTCATTTACGACCCGATTTCATGGAATAACTGTTAAATATTCCACCGGTTACATTTCACAGTTACAGGTTAGTCAACCTACACTGAATTGTTTAGGTCTAATTCTGTAAAGCACTCTAATTTCCAAATGCAGCTGTACAAAGTTGTACAATATATGTAGTTGTGTAATTATTATTTGCGTCTATAAATTTGTTACTTACGAGTGTTTGGGGCATAGTCAGACCTTATTCAATCGGGGTGGCCGAGTTTGAGCCAATTTATCGGACGTAAAACAACACACACCTAATCAGCACTTCTTTGTCATTTAGCAAACTATAATAGACATACTGCAGCTAACAAAACACCCATCCATTTTCTACCGCTTATCTGGATCTGGGTCACGGGGGGAGCAGCCCAGACTTCCCTCTCCCTGGCCACTCCCACCAGCTCTTCCGGGGGAATATCGAGGCGTTCCCAGGCCAGCCGAGAGATGTAATCTCCCCAGCGTGTCCTGGGTCTGTCCCGGGGTCTCTTCCCAGTAGGGCATGCCCAGAGAACCTCCCTTGGGAGGTGTCCAGGGGGCGTCCTAAGAAGGTGCCCGAACCACCTCAACTGACTCCTTTCGTTGTGGAGGAGCAGCAGTTCTACTCTGAGTCTTTCCCGAATGACCAAGCTTCTCACCGTGTCTCTAAGGGAGAGCCCAGCCACCCTGCGGAGAAAACTCATTTCTACCGCTTGTATCCGCGATCTTATTCTTTCGGTCGCTACCCACAGCTCGTGACCATAGGTGAGAGTGGGAACGTAGATGGACCAGTAAATTGAGAGCTTTGCCTTTTGGCTCAGCTCTCTCTTTACCACAACAGACCGGTTTAGCATCTGCATCACTGCTGACGCTGCCCCGATCCGTCTGTCCAACTCCCCCGACCCGAAGTAGGCACTCCACCCGTTTCCGGCTGAGCGCCATGGTCACGGACTCAGAGGTGCTGATCCTCATCCCAGCCGCTTCGCGCTCGGCTGCAAACCGTCCCAGCGCATGCTGTAAGTCACAGATTGATGAAGCCAACAGGACCACATCATCCGCAAAAAGCAGAGACGTGATCCTGATGCCACCAAACCGGACACCCTCCGCCTCTAACAAAACATTAGGCTACATTTTATGGCATATGCTAGCATTGCAATTTCAGTATCATTAGCTAATGGTAGCTTATAATAAACTGAAGAAGTCCAAAGCAAAAAAATGTTAGCTCACTTGTTTGATTTTTGTCATTAATGGGGTTGGGGAATAGTTCGCTTCCATGTCAGCTAGCTAAACTTGCTTGTTCCTGCACGACTTGTTGACTTGCTGTTGAAACAAATTTTTCCAGAGATGATGTAGTAGGGGGCGGCACAGTGGTGTAGTGGTTAGCACTGTCGCCTCACAGCAAGAAGGTCCGGGTTCGAGCCCCGTGGCCGGCGAGCGCCTTTCTGTGCGGAGTTTGCATGTTCTCCCCGTGTCCGTGTGGGTTTCCTCCGGGTGCTCCGGTTTCCCCCACAGTCCAAAGACATGCAGGTTAGGTTAACTGGTGACTCTAAATTGAGCGTAGGTGTGAATGTGAGTGTGAATGGTTGTCTGTGTCTATGTGTCAGCCCTGTGATGACCTGGCGACTTGTCCAGGGTGTACCCCGCCTTTCACCTGTAGTCAGCTGGGATAGGCTCCAGCTTGCCTGCGACCCTGTAGAACAGGATAAAGCGGCTACAGATAATGAGATGAGATGACGTAGTAGGAATTTGGTTATTATTCAAAGTAATATCGACTGACTAAGTTGTTCAGTTTTGCATCGTATGACATTGTTAACCATATTGACAGCAACAATATACACCCATCAGCCATAACATTATGACCACTGAACAGGTGACGTGAATAGATGATCTCATTACAATGGCACCTGTCAAGGGGTGGGAGATATTAGGCAGCAAAAGAACAGTCAGTTCTTGAAGTTGATGTGCTGGGAGCAGGAAAAATGGGCAAGCGTAAAGATCTGAGCAACTTTGACAAGGGCCAAAAGGTGTTGGCGTATAACTTTTTCAGCAGTTTGTGCTACAGTAGCTCTTCTTTGGGATTGGACCATATGGGCTAACCTGTGAATCAATGAGCCTTCGACACCCATGACCCTGTCTCCCGTTCACTGGTTGTTCTCCCTTGGATCACTTTTGGTAGGTACTAACCACTGCATACCAGATGTGCCATTTTGGAGATATTCAAACCTGGTCATCTAGCCATCACAATTTGGCCCTTGTCAAAGTCACTCAGATCCTTACGCTCGCCCATTTTTCCTGCTCCCAACACATCAACGTCAAGAACTGACTGTTCTCTTGCTGCCTAATATATCCCACCCCTTGACAGGTGCAACTGTTATAAGGTGATCACTGTTATTCACTTTTTAATTTGATGGCTGATTGGTGTATAACTACGTAGCCTGCATTGAAGCGGGCATCTGTAGGGTTTCTCACTGCTGCAGTAGACTTGCTAATAAAAAAGAATGTTCGTATGTTTCGTACGTTTTACATTCCTACAAATTAGTACAGATTTGCAATTAGCCGGTATACCAGTATTACAATGAATTTCAGGAGTAAAGCGTTTGTCAATTTCTCCAGTTAGTAACGATTGTTTCAAAAGGCACTTCAAAGTAATTGATTTTCAGCAATTCATTTTAGAACAACTTTACTAACCGCTTCCATTCTCCTATCAAAGGTCCCCCGCGTCACTTCGGTTATTGTGTTTGTGGACTGTCATGCCTGAGTGCTTTTGTGTGTCTGAGAGAGAGTGATAGGTAAAAATCTACTCCCTGGACCATCACTTTATCCGAGAGTGCTGTTATCCCTACTGTGAACTGATAATGAGAGAGCTGGAGGAAGAAAAAAAAAAGAAGCAAACCCTTTACACTCAGCAGCCTATGGTGGGTCTCTACGGACCGCGCTACACCTCACACCATTGATTTATATAGCAAGAGCTGTGAAAAACAACTCTATCTCATGCCCTTGTGCTTCAGCGATAACGGGTCAGGTCCCCAAGCAAACTTGCAGGGGCACAACGCAGGGAAAATTGCACTTTTGTGCAAAAGGGTAATGAAGTATTCTTTTTGCTATAGTGTATTTCTGCAGTTAACTGTGGTAAGTTAATGCTTACAGCTTAGTTCTTGTCCATAATATTCTCTGGTGGTAGAATAAGGCTGAAGTGCTGACTTTGTCATAACCAGCGCTGCTACAATGTATTGTTGGTGTCAACACGTTTTCCCATATACATGTACACTCACAGATAATTAGCTCACAGCCATCAATTAAAATGAAGTTGTGCGAAGAGTCTTTTCTTTGAGCATAAAAATCAGTAGGCGGCACGGTGGTGTAGTGGTTAGCGCTGTCGCCTCACAGCAAGAAGGTCCTGGGTTCGAGCCCCGGGGCCGGCGAGGGCCTTTCTGTGTGGAGTTTGCATGATCTCCCCGTGTCCGCGTGGGTTTCCTCCGGGTGCTCCGGTTTCCCCCACAGTCCAAAGACATGCAGGTTAGGTTAACTGGTGACTCTAAATTGACCGTAGGTGTGAATGTGAGTGTGAATGGTTGTCTGTGTCTATGTGTCAGCCCTGTGATGACCTGGCGACTTGTCCAGGGTGTACCCCGCCTTTCGCCCGTAGTCAGCTGGGATAGGCTCCAGCTTGCCTGTGACCCTGTAGAAGGATAAAGCGGCTAGAGATAATGAGATGAGATAAAAATCAGTACTTCAGGTTTTTATGATGTGTATATATATATGTTATTTCCCAGCTGGGAGGTCCGTATTGTGAAATACCGTGACCGAGGTCTTGAAAGTACTGAGCGAGGCCCACTGGGCCAAGGTCAGTATTCAAGGCCGAGGTCACGGTATTTCACCATATGGACCAACCATAAGCTGGTAAATAATAGATTTATTTTTTTCTTTACCAAATTCTTAGCCTGGGCCTGCCCATCCTAAGTGTGACGCAACACGGGGGCCTGTTGCGAGCTTAGTCTGGCCAGGCAAGCTATCTCCAGCTCTTCCAAGCTCCCGAAAAATCGGGAGCCAATCAACTTTGAGCATCTCCAACGGCCCTGGGTAGAGGCATGTTCAAGGCAGTAATGTAGTAGAACTGCGACCGGAAGCCATAGATTGTTTACAGAATCTATGCCGGAAGCGCTTCATTCACTAGAAACATTACAAACATGGAGCAGCGGCAAGCCTTTGACACAGCGGTAGATGCTGTATTGAAAGCATTCAACGGGAAGTTCTCATTGAAAACGGAGCAAAGAGCAGCCCTGGAGGTATTTATCTTCTTCCTGTTACTCAAGCAGTTTCCGTCGCGTCGCATACGTCAGAGGAAAGAGTGATGTGATTGGTTTAAGCTTCGTCACAGCCTTTTCTGGCTTCGACCAGTAGCAAACTGAGGCATTTCAGGGAGGCGGGTCAACCACGCGCTTTGGGAAACGGTTGGGCTTAATATCTTTGCCAGACCAATGCTCGCAGAGCTTTGAAGTTGCGTTAGCCAGACTACCAAATTCTAACAGAAAACGAGGGCGTCCGAAAGGGAAAACCGAGCCGAGCCGCCATTTTGAATCCTCATTCACAGCTGTAATGCAAATTGCTTCCTCCTCGGTATACAAGTGCACTTCCATGGCAGGAAAAAAACTACATTTTGCCGCCTATGTAGTCCCCTATTTATACAAAATTGAGTCATTCAGGATTCAGCCAGGCGGCATGGTGGTGTAGTGGTTAGCGCTGTCGCCTCACAGCAAGAAGGTCCGGGTTCGAGCCCCGTGGCCGGTGAGGGCCTTTCTGTGTGGAGTTTGCATGTTGTCCGCGTGGGTTTCCTCCGGGTGCTCCGGTTTCCCCCACAGTCCAAAGACATGCAGCTTAGGTTAACTGGTGCCTCTAAATTGACCGTAGGTGTGAATGTGAGTGTGAATGGTTGTCTGTGTCTATGTGTCAGCCCTGTGATGACCTGGCGACTTGTCCAGGGTGTACCCCGCCTTTCGCCCGTAGTCAGCTGGGATAGGCTCCAGCTTGCCTGCGGCCCTGTAGAACAGGATAAAGTGGCTAGAGATAATGAGATGAGATGAGGATTCAGCCATGTTTTTGCTCGGCGTTAGCAACAGTTACAGGTTTTTAGCTTTCTCCTGAAATGTTTTCTTTTATTTCTTCTTCCTCAGGGTAGTAAAACTCGCTTTCGCTGTGAACACTGTCGTTATCATTATCCATGCTGTAAAATTAATGCTGTTCTCCTGAGAAATGCATAATCTTATAAATAAATCTTATAAAAAAAAAATGTTGACAAAAAATTCTACTATGTTTGTTGTTGTTGTGAACGAGCGAGTCGCCAGAGGTCCATAACCGGGGTCCGCTCGGCAGCCAATCAGAGCGCAAGATTTGATGGAAACCGCACCGCAAAAAAAATTACCATATTGTTATTGTTCCAATATGTTTGTTAAAGTACCAAATACCATGTATTATATTTTATTTCATTTCATCAGAATGACAATGAATAGATAGACATTTTCATAATACATCACACACTATTTGCGATCAAAGTGCCAGCAAAACGATGGAAAACTATGATTTTCTGGAGAAATGAACAATTTAACAAAGATAAAACCAGAAATAAGAAACAAATGGTGTAAAAAAAAAAATAGACTTAAATATCCGTCCAGCTTCATGTTACGCTGTGTGTCAATGGAATATTAAAAGTATGTCCAAATGAAATGTGTGTCGTGATGAAATTCAATATAATTTTTGTTAAATTTCCCAACTCGTCTGTGTTAATTGTAATTATTGAAGCAAAGGCAAATTGCTTGTTCCGACTTGGTGAATCAGCGTTGAGGTTATTAAGATTGAAGAGGTGTTTTGGGATGTGAAAATTGCCCAGGGAGACACACAAACACACACGCAAACACACAGTATATCTCACTGACTACTGGCAGTCCAAGTCTGTATGTAAGTGTGTATAACTGCGGGCACTGTAATGGTGAGCGTGTCCGAGTTGGGCACTGTCTCTAGTCTCAAATCAACCTAATGGTAACTGACTAAGCATTAGCTCTGAGTGCACTCAGTGTACAAAACCACCAAGAGTCCCTGCCTTATAAATTACTGTGCTTTTCCACAGTGTGAGTGGACAGAGCGCTGTAAGATGCTGTATGCAGACTGGCTTTCAGCACTGTGTCTGAAAACAGTTAGCGCTCGCAATACATATTCATGTTAATAATTGTTCTCTGTTTTAGTGTATCATCACATTTCAGGGCATCATAAGTCGAAATTGCCCTGCGATCTGAACGAGCGTGTGAACGTGTATGTGTCTGATGCCTTGTCATGGACTGCTGTCCCATCCAGGGTGTATTCCTGCCTCGCAGGAGACTAAGGACGAATAAATGAAGTAAGGAATGAAAGTGAAAGCTGTTCCAGGCTGAATTCAGACTTCTCTTAACTTTACCAGCATTAGTATTTTTATGGCATAAGCAAACAGAAATACATTTATTAATTTTCAGATCATAAGAAGCACCACCAGGAGTTTAATATTTAAATAATATTGGCTGGTGTTGAGTGGTATATCAGATATATTCCATTCTGCTAGCATGATAGTGCACGAGTCAAAGACGAAAAAAAGCCATTATTATTATTATACATGGGGCGGCACGGTGGTGTAGTGGTTAGCGCTGTCGCCTCACAGCAAGAAGGTCCGGGTTCGAGCCCCATGGCCGGCGAGGGCCTTTCTGTGCGGAGTTTGCATGTTCTCCCCGTGTCCGCGTGGGTTTCCTCCGGGTGCTCCGGTTTCCCCCACAGTCCAAAGACATGCAGGTTAGGTTAACTGGTGACTCTAAATTGACCGTAGGTGTGAATGTGAGTGTGAATGGTTGTCTGTGTCTATGTGTCAGCCCTGTGATGACCTGGCGACTTGTCCAGGGTGTACCCCGCCCTTCGCCCGTAGTCAGCTGGGATAGGCTCCAGCTTGCCTGCGACCCTGTAGAACAGGATAAAGCGGCTAGAGATAATGAGATGAGATGAGATGAGATTATTATACATACACATTCCTTTCGGGTGTTCAATGCGTCTTTCGCTTTCAAAATTCTCTCAAAATCTTCTGTATTTAACGAAACAAACCTGGCAGCCACGTTTGATTACAAATTGTCACAGTCGTTGCTAGCGCGGAAGTTTTACGTCTCCAACGTGTCCCGTCATGTTGTCTTGACAACCATGCAATATCGTAAACCATATTCAACGCTCATTCTCCATTGGGTAGAGTGATGTAATACACGTAGGATAAGCAATATGCTAACAATATTGCATGCTATCAAACCAAATGAATGAAACACGCTAGAAGGGAATAGAACACGTTTTTATTCCATCGAAAAAAGTGCCCTGTATGGATAATAATTGGTCATCCATCGCCGCTTATCTTGTCCTACAGGGTCGCAGGCAAGCTGGAGCCTATCCCAGCTGACTACGGGCGAAGGGCGGGGTACACCCTGGACAAGTCGCCAGGTCATCGCAGGGCTGACACATAGACACAGACAACCATTCACACTCACATTCACACCTACGGTCAATTTAGAGCCACCGATTAACCTAACCTGCATGTCTTTGGAGGAAACCCATGTGGACAACATGCAAACTCCACACAGAAAGGCCCTTGCCGGCCTCGAACCCAGGACCTTCTTGCTGTGAGGCGACAGTGCTAACCACTACACCACCGTGCCGCCCCCAAGTAACATATTAACATCAAAATCAAAGCACTCGAACCTAGGATAATACTAAAGCTGTACACCAAATTTTAATCAAAACCCGTTCACTACTTTTTGAGTTACATTAGGAACAGACAAAAAAAAAAAAAAAAAAAATCCTGGATCCATGTACATATCTAGATTTGCGTCAAAATCTAATCAGTTGTTTCTTGGCCCATGGCTCACCTTTCCTCCAGATTTCATCAAAATCTGTTCATTACTTTTTGAGTTACATCGGGAACAAGCACACAGAGTCGAAAACATAACGTCCTCCAACAAAGCTGGCAGAGGTCATCAAATGCACACTGAATATACTGGAAAAAATCCTTAACTGGAAACTGATCAAGCACATCGAGTCATGTCGTATAGCTTTTAGAATGCTGTCTTTGTAATACTAAAATATGAATCTTTTTTTTAATACTGTCTTGTTTGTAGCACTTTTTTGACCTACAAATATCTCGGTGAATTAATTTGTTCTGATCTAGATACCTCACGCGTTTTGAGAATGCCCATCTGCTGTTTGACTGGTATTCTGTGATTAAACATTGAATTTGTGTGTGCGACTGTGTACAAAGGGAGACAAATCCTATAGCACGTCACACTCAGGCAGAACCAGACAAAAGCTGAGACCGATGTGCCCCATTATGGAAGCGACAGGACTGGCAAGGTTCCGTCATCGGTTCTCATGAGCCCATATGTAGGTGTTCGGCGTCCTGCTATCTGCTCCCCAGCGCTCAGTGCTGGTCCAGTGCCAGCTGGAGATGCCCAGTGTATCCTCCGGATGGCATTTCAGCTGGACATCTCCGTCACATGCACACAGGGGGCAGCAGCAGGGCCAACCGACTCACAGCTACTTCTGCACAACCAGCACCACCATTTCTTTTCTTCAAACGCTAACGCAGGAAAGAGTGAATGTTGTGAATGAAGAGCAACAAATCCATACGTCAAATTGACTGGTTGGCTACAAACTTATTGTTTAGTTACTGACTGTAATCCTTGAACAGCCTATATAGTGACCTAGACCAGGGGTATTCATTTAAAAGTCACTGAGGTCCAGTTATTAAATTTTGTCCAAGTAGAAGGTCCGACCCGAAGTCCAGCTTGTGTCTTATAGCCTTCCCCTATGTCCACATTTTCATATGGTTTCAACAATATTTATTGTTCATTTCCAATGCAGGAAATGAACTGAGTGCACAACTCTCTCTTTTACCATAAATAAAAGCAGTCCCAGGAAAATAAATTCAAGGCCTTTATTTCAGATTAAAGAAAACAGAAACCTCAGAATAAAATAAATAAAAAAAGTGCAAACAGAGTGGAATAACTCCTTTTTCTCTTAAATTAAAGAGGTCCCAACCTGAAGAATTGAAGGCCTACACTTCAAGTAAAAAAGTCAACTCAGAAAACATTAACTACGCACTCCGGCCTTGCGCAGCTCACAGAGCGCGCGAGTGAAGCGCACGAGCAGTGATTCGGGACTGAGCCGCTGTGTGTGTGATCCCAGCGCAGATCACTTACCACTTGCAAGTGGAAGGATGGCAAGCCTAAAGACAATCATAACTACACAGTGGGCAGTATTTGCATCAGTATTTGCAGTATTTTCATACTTTTATACTCTTTAATGAAAGGTGATACAAGGCGGAAGTCCGCGCCGTTTTTCAGCAGTCGCGTCACATGACCAACGCCAGCGAATCAGGAAGGTGGATGTCACAGTGACGTTGTCCGATGAGACGCCAGCTAGAGCTCAGCACAACGTATCCACGTATTCTGAATGTTTACACAGCACCGGAGCTGACACGATCTGGATTGAATACGTGGACGCTGGCGGATTCCTGTTTCCCGGCGGTTTAATGTAAACGGACAGTGCATCCGCGAAGAAAACGAGACAGATACGGTCTAATGTCAACTTGGCCTAAAAAGTGCAAACAGAGCGTTGACTTCACATTTTCTCTTCTTTGTTCTTAAAATAAGGAGGTCCCAGCCTAAAAAAATGAGGGCCTACTTTTCAAGAAAAAAAAGTCCACATCTTCAGAAAACAAGTGGCTTTTTGGAGGGGAAATGCAAACAGAACATTTTTCTTTGAACTTTTCTCTTTTAATTCTTCTTTTACTCTTCTTAATGAGAAAAACGGGCATGTGGCTGACCTGCCAGTAATTTAAATCTTGGCTGGAGTGCCATTCTCATGCAGATATGTAGGTGTTCATTGTTGAGCCTAGAACGGTACTTGGTTTTGACAATGTTCATAGTGGAAAAAGCTGACTCACAGCCGTAAGTCGATCCAAACATAGTCAAGGTGTGCAGTGCTCCTTTGGCTAGACCAGGGAACACACTCCAATGTGTTTATGTTGCCCCAAAATCCACGCTACTTTTAAGGAACATTCGTTTGCACGTTGCCAGGCTGTAAATGTATGTGTGATGAGTCGGGTAAACCTGTCATACTGTGCTTGCAGTTGGGTTATTTTGCGTGCCCTCAGCTCGGACTTCAGGGGATAACTTTGCTCAAAAGAGCTGTGCTTCGTTTCGTAGTGGCGCTTCACGTTGCCGCTTTTAATTAATGCCACGCTTTCGGAGCATATGAGGCGCACCGGTTTTGAACTGCTTGCCGGAAGAATGAACATATATTTCTCCGTCCATTCATCTTTAAAACAACGATTTTTCTTGTCTACTTTCCGCCGCCTTTTGGAGCAAGCCATGTTGTCTCGGTCGGTTGTCTCTTAACTTAACTCTCTTCCTCTCTGCTTGTTGCTCTGCTGTGGTGCGCTGGGTAAACTAACGATTTTATTGGCTCAACTGAGTGAAGCTATTGTCGTATTAACTGGAGTAGCAGCGCCCGCTGTCAATAGCCACGACCGTCCAAAATAATGCTTCATGAAAATTACTTAATCTCATGAATTTACCATTGGTCACGGGTCCGGACAGAACCATCACTGGGTCCGGATCCGGACCGAGGTCCGCCATTTGGTGATGCCTGACCTAGACAGTGGATACAAATCGCAACGGCTTCGTTTGTGAGTAGAGAAAGAATCTATTCTGTGTGATTTCTGGAGTACACATCGGACTACTCAGGCTTTTTATTTTATTATTTCAATTTTTTTTAGCAAAATTTTTCAGCATGAAACTCGAAGCTCTTTGCAGACACTGGCAAACAGTTAAGCTTCGTCACCAACATGATTGCACTGCAATTTACTGAAATACACCCAAACAGGATTAATCGCTTTGATTGTTGGCAAAAGAAGACCATATACCCTGTCCACACTAGGGATTTTGTACCGATACGAAACTACTTTCGTACCGCAACACCTGTCCACACTAGCAACTATACCGGTACTGTAGCGGTATAACTATCAGTACGAAACCCACAAATGTATGGGTTTCGTACCGGTACAGTATCGGTACTGTAGCGCTTCGCTGTAGTGTGGACAGATGAAGCGGCTCTGTATCAATACAAATATAATGCGCATGCGCAATGTCACACACGTCAATCGATGTCTTCGCTGAATAAAATAGTGAAGAACGGAGATTCGTTTTCTTTGTTTCTTTCTCAACTGCCTCGCGCGTTTTATACGATTCGACTGAATAAATGACCGCCAGAAATACAGACTGTACATCGACAACAAAAAGCACACACACGTTGTTTCATCCGCCATATTCTCGGAAGGAAGTTACTCGGTAACCACGGAAACATTTCGCGCACGCACATTTCAACTACCGTGTAAGAAAACCGCAAACGTTTCTCGCTAGTGTGGACAGATGCACTAAACTGTACCGGTATACTTTGTATCGATACAGTTATACCACTATCGTACCGGTATATATGTGAACACAGCAATATTTTACGCCATGGTCTGTGACGTTTGTAATGAGCACTTTAAAGGTCTAAAAGTCCTGCTTTTTTGTTTGTCTGTGTGTTTTTTTTTTTTCTTTTTAACATAGAAACATCGAGTAGAAGTATTAATGGGCAAAATCCCTTAAATGATCAGCTTATCAACAACATACAATAATGGTTGAACTTTCTACCTCCTTATAAAACTATTCTAACTGAACTGCAGTTAAAGACGAAAACATCGAGCAAAACATCAACACCACATGTACAGGAATTTCAAATAGACGATGTTCATTTGCTTAAAGAGGTACTGCATACTTCTTTGTGTTTTTTGAACTCTAAACTAAATGATATGACTGTGCTGTGATGAATCACGTCAATGTTGGTGTTCTATTGACAAAATGACCTTTTCATGGGTTGAAAATGGCACAAAACGACATCTAACGGTTTAAATCATCCTGAACCTTGCAAGGCCAGTGCTGATGTAGAGTCAACTGTGTGTGACTTGCCTTTCATGTCATGAAATATCCAGCCAGCCAGCCATTATCCGTAGCCGCTTATCCTGTGCAGGGTCGCAGGCAAGCTGGAGTCTATCCCAGCTGACGATGGGCGAGAGGCGGGGTACACCCTGGACAAGTCGCCAGGTCATCACAGGGCTGACACTTAGAGGCTGTCCACACGGCAATGGATTCAGGTGAATCTGATAAAATTGTTTATCGTTTCGGCCTGGCGTCCACACGGCACCGGCGTTTTGGGTGCCCCAAAACGATATTTTTTGAGAACGGGTTCCAGAGTGGAAAAATCTGGCAACGGCGCCGTTGCAAAGTCGTCTGGATGAGTAGAACGGATTTGTTTACGATGACGTCACAACCACATGACTAGAACAAGCAGCACTCTCGCTGTTTTGTATGAACCACTGCATTGGATTCACTTTTGTATACAGCTTTTCTTTTAAATAAACAAGTAACTGAACCATTTCTTGAATTTCTTGTTTTTATTGGATAAGACTGCTTTTCAAAATGTTCACATGCAATATTATATAAATTATATAAAAATGCTTTTCAAAATGTTCACACATAATAAGAAAATTATGTTATATAAAACTATGCACACTAATAAAACTAATTTGTACACACAGAAGGCACGATTTCCTCGCGTAGTCGCAGCCATCTTGTGTGGATGTAAAAACATAGACACAGACAACCATTCACACTCACATTCACACCTACGGTCAATTTAGAGCCACCAGTAGGCCATTTGCAGGAATTGGTCACATGTCAATTTTCCCCATAGCAACCAGCCCGTGGTGGGCAAACTAACTTGACATTTCTTGACAACCATAAGAGTTTGACTGGCGATGCGAAGCAGTCCATTTCTATAATAGCTGTTTTTACCTTTTCTACTGTCTTTTTTTTTTTTTAACCCAAATTTTCGTGTGTACTTGGAAAACGTTTGTGGTTTTAACTTCTGTCGTAAGTTAAAGTGAATCACTGGCCGTAAAAGAGAGTTTTTTTCACGTGAGAAATGGCGGATTTCTCATGTATGTTTATCACTTATAATTTCTCCTTTTCTACCTTTTATCATTCACGTAACGTGTGAAGATTCTTGAAAATAAATACAGATATATCTGTAGATGTGTTTTTAGCCGATAAGAAGCAGATTTATTCCCCAATGATTCACTTTAACTTGCGACAGAAGTTAAAATCACAAACTTTTTCCAAGTACACGCGAAAATTCGGGTCAGAAAAGACAGTAGAAAAGGTAAAAACAGCTATTATAGAAATGGATTGCTTCGCATCGCCAGTCAAACTCTTATCGTTGTCAAGGAGTGTCAAGTTAGTTTGCCCACCACGGGTTTGTTGCTATGGGGAAAATTGACACGTGACCAATTCCTGCAAATGGCCTATTAATCTAACCTGCGTGTCTTTGGACTGTGGAGGAAACCGGAGCACCCGGAGGAAACTCACGCAGACACGGGGAGAACATGCAAACACCACACAGAAAGGCCCCTGTCGGCCACAGGGCTCGAACGCAGAACCTTCTTGCTGTGAGGCGACAGTGCTAACCACTACACCACCGTGCTGCCTGGCATGAAAAAACAATCAATCAATCAATTATTTATTTATTTATTTATTTATATATATGGGGCGGCACGGTGGTGTAGTGGTTAGCGCTGTCGCCTCACAGCAAGAAGGTCCGGGTTTGAGCCCCGTGGCTGGCGAGGGCCTTTCTGTGCGGAGTTTGCATGTTCTCCCCGTGTCCGCGTGGGTTTCCTCCGGGTGCTCCGGTTTCCCCCACAGTCCAAAGACATGCAGGTTAGGTTAACTGGTGACTCTAAATTGACCGTAGGTGTGAATGTGAGTGTGAATGGTTGTCTGTGTCTATGTGTCAGCCCTGTGATGACCTGGCGACTTGTCCAGGGTGTACCCCGCCTTTCGCCCGTAGTCAGCTGGGATAGGCTCCAGCTTGCCTGCGACCCTGTAGAACAGGATAAAGCGGCTAGAGATAATGAGATGAGATGAGATTTATTTATATAGACACGAGTGTTTTACTGGGAAATACGCCACTTGTCTTTTTCATACCAGCTAAATCCAGGACACTGAGTAACATATTTTCCAACATCCTAACTCGTGAGGAAATCAGTGAATTGTTTTGGTAAATTTGGGTACTTTTTATGTTTGTGAATGTGTCTATGGAATAAAAAGAAAATCACCCGTGGGCTTGAAGATATGAAGTGTTGAAAAACTCGTATTTTTCATATGAAATACATCGCGGATCTGAGTGACGCGTTTCCTGATACTTCACTCCGATGACGTCATTCCTCGTGTTTTCCCGCTGACTAGATGCGTTTGTCAAAATGGTGAACCGGTTCAAAATTAAACTTCTTCAGATTAACTTGTGTATTTTTTGTGGATGTGTCCATATAATATAAAGAACATTACATGAAGATATGAAGTTTATCTTCGAGTGGTGAATATATTCACAAGGGAGTGAAGCGACCTATCTTCGCACTACTGTGTAATGTTTTATATTTTTTTCATATCGACCGGGAGATCTCGAGTTCTACTCGCGATTGGTTCATACTGTACCAAAGACCATTATCAAACTTGTACCTGCTGCCATTTGGCAAGGCATGTTGCAATACAGATGCGAGTAGGGAGTCAAACTCTCACTGTTACCAGAGGACTGCAACCCCAGCTATGTGATAGGCGAGAGCCCGAGGGCTATGAAAACGGAGATCATCACCGCCCAATGCTCCAAGTGCCTGGTTAGTACTGCAACAGGAGACTGCCCAGGAGGATCAGGTCCTGGCACGGCAGGGACTCTGATTGATTTATACAGTGGGGCAAAAAAGTATTTAGTCAGCCACCAATTGTGCAAGTTCTCCCACTTAAAAAGATGAGAGAGGCCTGTAATTTTTATCATAGGTACACTTCAACTATTAAAGACAGAATGGGGGGAAAGAATCCAGGAAATCACATTGTAGGATTTTTAATGAATTAATTGGTAAATTCCTCGGTAAAATAAGTATTTGGTCACCTACAAACAAGCAAGATTTCTGGCTCTCACAGGCCTGTAACTTCTTCTTTAAGAGGCTCCTCTGTCCTCCACTCATTACCTGTATTAATGGCACCTGTTTGAACTCGTTATCAGTATAAAAGACACCTGTCCACAACCTCAAACAGTCACACTCCAAACTCCACTATGGCCAAGACCAAAGAGCTGTCAAAGGACACCAGAAACAAAATTGTAGACCTGCACTAGGCTGGGAAGACTGAATCTGCAATAGGTAAGCAGCTTGGTGTGAAGAAATCAACTGTGGGAGCAATTATTAGAAAATGGAAGACATACAAGACCACTGATAATCTCCCTCGATCTGGGGCTCCACGCAAGATCTCACCCCGTGGGGTCAAAATGATCACAAGAACAGTGAGCAAAAATCCCAGAACCACACGGGGGGACCTAGTGAATGACCTGCAGAGAGCTGGGACCAAAGTAACAAAGGCTACCATCAGTAACACACTACGCCGCCAGGGACTCAAATCCTGCAGTGCCAGACGTGTCCCCCTGCGTAAGTCCAGGCCTATCTGAAGTTTGCTAGAGAGCATTTGGATGATCCAGAAGAGGATTGGGAGAATGTCATATGGTCAGATGACACCAAAATAGAACTTTTTGGTAAAAACTCAACTTGTCGTGTTTGGAGGAGAAAGAATGCTGAGTTGCATCCAAAGAACACCATACCTACTGTGAAGCATGGGGGTGGAAACATCATGCTTTGGGGCTGTTTTTCTGCAAAGGGACCAGGACGACTGATCCGTGTAAAGGAAAGAATGAATGGGGCCATGTATCGTGAGATTTTGAGTGAAAACCTCCTTCCATCAGCAAGGGCATTGAAGATGAAACATGGCTGGGTCTTTCAGCATGACAATGATCCCAAACACACCACCCGGGCAACGAAGGAGTGGCTTCGTAAGAAGCATTTCAAGGTCCTGGAGTGGCCTAGCCAGTCTCCAGATCTCAACCCCATAGAAAATCTTTGGAGGGAGTTGAAAGTCTGTGTTGCCCAGCGACAGCCCCAAAACATCACTGCCCTAGAGGAGATCTGCATGGAGGAATGGGCCAAAATACCAGCAACAGTGTGTGAAAACCTTGTGAAGACTTACAGAAAACGTTTGACCTCTGTCATTGCCAACAAAGGGTATATAACAAAGTATTGAGATGAGCTTTTGTTATTGACCAAATACTTATTTTAAGTGGGAGAACTTGCACAATTGGTGACTGACTAAATACTTTTTTGCCCCACTGTATGTATAAATGCCCTCTAATGGTCCCAGTTCATGGTAAATGAAATAAACTGTGCTCACATTCAAACATATGCTGATTGACTCATCATTCACAGCCCTTCAAAGCCCCCCAGCCGTAGCCCACCTTTTAGCATTTTTCTAAATTATGCAGTGGGTAGAGTTCAGCTCAGAGCTAGGGATGAAGTTACTCTTTAATTAT
This sequence comes from Neoarius graeffei, assembly GCF_027579695.1. Lineage (NCBI taxonomy): Eukaryota > Metazoa > Chordata > Actinopteri > Siluriformes > Ariidae > Neoarius > Neoarius graeffei. The sequence continues at coordinate 36,863,627 of NC_083582.1, read as the reverse complement.
GTTTGCTTCCCAAAAATGCCGGGCTACGCACAGGACTGTTCTTCCTGTGTAGTTGCCAAAATTGGATGAATAAAGTTGGAATTAATTTAGAAATTTTTTATTTTGACCTCTGTCATTGTTTGTCGTTCCAACGAGACAAAAAAGTATAATAAAGGGCCACACTTACTATCTATCTATATATATAAAATAGAGAGTTCATCTCATTATCTCTAGCCGCTTTATCCTGTTCTACAGGGTCGCAGGCAAGCTGGAGCCTATCCCAGCTGACTACGGGCGAAAGGCGGGGTACACCCTGGACAAGTCGCCAGGTCATCACAGGGCTGACACATAGACACAGACAACCATTCACACTCACATTCACACCTACGGTCAATTTAGAGTCACCAGTTAACCTAACCTGCATGTCTTTGGACTGTGGGGGAAACCGGAGCACCCGGAGGAAACCCACGCGGACACGGGGAGAACATGCAAACTCCGCACAGAAAGGCTCTCGTCGGCCACAGGGCTTGAACCCGGACCTTCTTGGTGTGAGGCGACAGCGCTAACCACTACACCACCGTGCCACCCATAATAGAGAGTTATTTTATAATTTATGTAACAAATGTTTTTATGTTCTTTTATATAATAGATGCTCTTTTATAATTCTTTACAGTGGATAGTGAAAGATGATTACCTATTATATCTTTTATGTAATTGTCTATTACTGTTTTTTTTTTTTTTACACTGATCTGGTTGAGGTTATTTGTGTGCGTAGGCTTCATCGTTTCTTTTGCCTGTGCGTTTGAGTGAAGCCAGATGCTTTCATGTTACTCTCTCTGGATGAGCTGGTGTATGATGTGAACCTGCTGAGTCACTTCAGAGTGTGAGCGCCGATGGTGGAGTGTGTGGGTGCGGCTGGAGCATCAACTGCACAGAGTTGATCCGAAACCATGAGACATCAAAGCCCAGGCCTGGTCTGGCTGTGACTAAGGACGTTTCTAGCCCATTCCCTTTGGCTTGGTTGTTGAACGTTCAAGACTTTTCGGTACATTTGGAAATAAAACCGTGCATAATGAAATGGATTGGAGTGAACCGTGATGAATTCCGTCTGCTGACAAACACCGAATGACGTCATATCCATTAGTGGAATTGGAGGCCTTTTATCTAATAGACCTCTTATCCTCCTGTATCAGCTTTGAATCAGAAGACTTAAGAGAATGCAAAATTGTTATGAGCCACTGCTATACCATGCAGATTGGGTCATGGTGGAAAATATAATATGGAGTACACACAGTGCTCGGCGTAAATGAGTACGCCCCATAACAAAAACTACTACATCTAGTACTTTGTATGGCCTCCATGATTTTTATTGACAGCACCAAGTCTTCTAGGCATGGAATGAACAAGTTGGCGACATTTTGCAACATCGATCTTTTTCCATTCTTCAACAATGACCTCTTTTAGTGACTGGATGCTGGATGGAGAGTGATGCTCAACTTGTCTCTTCAGAATTCCCCATAGGTGTTCGATTGGGTTCAGATCAGGAGACATACTTGGCCACTGAATCACTTTCACCCTGTTCTTCTTCAGAAATCCAACAGTGGCCTTAGATGTGTGTTTAGTCATGTTGGAAAAGCGTACGATGACCAAGGGCATGGAGTGATGGTAGCATCTTCTCTTTCAGTAGAGAGCAATACATCTGTGAATTCATGATGCCATCAGTGAAATGCAGCTCCCCGACACCAGCAGCACTCATGCAGCCCCACATAAGGACACTGCCACCACCATGTTTCACTGTAGGCACCATGCATTTTTCTTTGTATTCCTCACCTTTGCGACACCATACAGTTTTGAAGCCATCAACATTTATCTTGGTCTCATCACTCTAGAGTATAGAGTCCCAGTAGTCTTCATCTTTGTCAGCATGGGCCCTGGCAAACTCTAGGTGGGCTTTTTTGTGCCTGGGCTTTAGGAGAGGCTTCTTTCATGGACGGCATCCATGCATGCCATTCCTCTGCAGTGTACGCCGTATTGTGTCACGGGAAATAGTCACCCCAGGTTGGCTTTCTACTTCTTTAGATAACTGCAGTGAACTTGCATGCCGATTTTCTTCAACCCTTCTCATCAGAAGACGCTCCTGTCGAGGTGTTAACTTCCGTGGACGACCTGGACGTCTCTGTGAGATGGTTGCAGTTCCATCTTTCTTAAATTTTTGTGCTACAGTATTCTGACTGATAAGTAAAAGCTTTGCTGATCTTCTTGTAGCCTTCACCTTTGTGGTGGAAAGAAAAATTATTTTATTTCTCAGGTCTTGTGTCATTTCTCTTCCATGTGGTGCCATTGCTGACAGCATGAAATGGGAAGGGGTTTTCTTTAAGTAACACCCTTTTATAGTCAACTGTCTGCTGGACACCTGTGATTGTATTCTTGTTAAATTAGACATTTGTAGTCTACAATTTAGCTTTGCTCCAGAGACTTTCAGTGTAGTGTACTTATTTTTGCACCACCCTAATTTGAGTAAAGCTGAAAAATGTGTAATCTAAGTTATATTATTAACCTTACTTTCACGTTATAAGTTAAACAGATGCTATATTAAACTTTGTCTTGTCAACATTTTGGAAATTGTTTGTGTTCATTGAGATATTGTTTAAAATGTGACTTTTCAAAGCGGGCGTACTCATTTACGCCGAGCACTGTCCACTCACCGTCCAGTTTGTGTACAGCAACCTCTGTACACCTGCACGTTCATGCAATTGTCTAATCAGCCAATCAAACAATTACGCAGAAACAGGTCAAGAGCTTCAGTTTATGTTCACATCAAACATCACAATGAAGAAAAATTGTGATCTCAAAGTGTGACTTTCTTTCACCGTGGCATGGGTGTTGGTTTGAGCCAGATGGACTGGGTTGAGTATTTCAGAAACTCTTGATCCCCTGGGGTTTTCACACACAACGGTCTCGAGAGTTTACACAGAATGGTGCGAGAAACAAAAAACACTGAGCGAGCGACAGTTCTGTGGGTGGAAACAAACGCCTTGTTGATAAGAGAGGTCAGAGGAAAATGGCCAGATTGGTTCGAGCTGCCAGGAAGGATAGCAACTCATAGCAACTCTTTACAACCGTGGTGAGCAGAAAAGCATCTCAGAATGTAGAAAGCATCGCCAGGACCCCACTTTGAGAAGCACTGATTTAAGGTGCTGCGTCCAAGCTGTTGGCACCAGTGAGGTGCACTGTAAATTTCAGTGCATCAGCTAGCCTAAATTTAAGCCGGCAGGTGTTCGGAAGCAAGTTTGGAAGCAAGCAGTCACCAATTTTATCTTTTTCTATTTAAAAAGGTATGAGACCTATGTGCCGTATGTGTGTTATGGTTTCATAACACCTGACTCTTCAGCAGCATGGTCATATGATGTTTTCAGTATGCCACAGAAATCAAACCACCTTGACTGAAATAAAACAAAGGACAATTTGTACTCGTCTCTTCCGTAAAACTCTGGTTTCCTCCCATGGACCAAACAGTGACTACTCTACTGTAAATTGCCCATAGATATGATTTTATAGATTGGCAGCCTGTCCAGGGTGTACCCCGCCTCTCACCTGAATTCATTTGGGATTGGCTCCACCTCTCCGTTACCTTCAGTAGAATAAGTGGTGTAGACAATGGATGGTTGGATGGCTAGATTTGTTTCATGTCTAGTCTTTAAAAAATAAGAGCTACGTAAAAGGAATCTTTCTTCATGGTATGATAATTTAATAGGTGTGTGTGTGTGTGTGGTGTTCATGATGGAGGGTTCAGATGACTGCCTTCTCGCAGTATGTGTGATTCGGAAGCTATTTCCTCTCCTGGCAGAGTGGGACGCTGCTGTGTACACACACACACACACACACACACACACACACACACACACACACACTCTCTCTCTTTATCTCACTATCCTTGTGAGAATCTTCCATTGACATCATTATTAACGCAGCTAATTAAAGCTATGTCTTCACCTAAACCTTATTACTTAACCTTAGGAACCAAAATGAAACATTTTTTCTTTTATTTTATTTTTTTTGGTTTAATAAAAGCTGCAGTTTTGTTAAAAAGATAGAAAGAAAGAGACAGAGGGGTGGAATGGTGTGTGTGTGTGTTCATATAATGTGCAGTATGCATATAATGTCTTGGTCTCTCTCTCTCTTTCTGTCAGCACGCAGTCGAGGCTATCACCCTTTCCCAGCGCTGCCGTGTGTCACCCTGGCAAGAGCTCATACTTTACCAGAATAAATTAATAATAACGCATAAATTATTCAGTAACTGTCTTCTGGTGAGATGTCGCTGGACGTTGGTGGAACTTTTGTCATTTTTTTCCCCCCAAAGTGTAACTGGGGCATTGTATTCTCACTGTTGGGAATATGCTGATAATTTGCTTCAACGTGAAACCGTACTAAAATCACCCAGCGATTACAAATGAATTGTGATGGTCTTTCTTACAGCACCGAACATCCTGTATCGTTCAGGCCTAAACGGATTGAAAAGCCTCGGCTGTCTGTTACATGATACTTGAACACTGTGCCTTTAGAGTCGAAGGAGCGTTGTTTCATTTTCAAGATTTTTCATGACGATTAAAAGGTATTGAGGGTAGAAATTATGTGAGTGGAGTCTGTGTGTGTGTGTGTGTGTGTGTGTGTGTGTGTGTGTGTGTGTGTGTGTGTGTGTGTGTGTGGCGTTCTATTTGTAGCCGCTGTATGCTCATGTTAGTTGCCTAGGAGATCTTTGGCTGAGTCCCAGCAGGGGGACTGGAGCTGACCTCGCCCATGAAGCAAAGAATGGCAGCCAGCACTGAGACAGATACATCTACCGTGTGTGTGTGTGTGTGTCTTCCGGAACATCCTTCCCGGGAGTTCCCTTCCTGTGACACATAGCCATGCACCTGCTTTCTACTGAAAGACAGTCCCGAGTGTGTGTGCATGTGTGTGTGTGTGTGTGTGTGTTAGTGTATCATGATCACTTCCATTTTCTTTTCTATGCCGTCACAACACACACACACATCTTGTATCACTGGTCTGTGTTTAATAGCTAAGCTAACGCCATGCCAGGTTTGGCTTTTTATGAATAATGTACAATGTCCAGGTTAATCAAGCTTTTTTGTTGTCATCTCTCTAGGTAAGTCATCATGTGTCTGTTCGAAACACACACACTTGCGTATATCCAAGACACACTGTGGCCAAACGCGCTGAGAACGATGATGTGCTGTACCTGCACGCCTCGCCTACTTCACAGCCAGCTCAGTCATCTAAGCGGTAGTCATGACTCATAAGCAATGGTAAGTGGCTCTGCCTGGGTGAACCATTAGGCTTCATCTGTTGCTGGGGAACCATGAGATTTGGAGATCGGACACAATAAGGTGCAACAAGTGGCGCACCGTTTAGGTCGAAGTGATGTGTATTTTGGGTGTAAATGCAGTTATGGCCTCGAATGAACCAGCCATTCGCTTGAGCTTTGTTTATGGCTCATTTGAATGTCATTGCTGCATAGCAGAGGACGGAAAGTGTGTTCCTTATGGTCCGCTCTTGGGAAATCCCTGTGTTGTTGTTTTTGTTTTTTTTAATTTTCTTTATCTTTCTGATTCGTCACGAAGCTCTGTTGATCACTCACCAACTTGAAACAACCATGTTGGAGAACATTTTCAACAGAACATTTTGGCTAATATACATAACATATTCATTGTAACACATGAATTAAATCAGAATTACTTGTGGTTTTGGTTTAATCTGTGAGTATTTTAGGTCTAATTAGTCTCCTCACAGTGTGGTTCATGTGGGCAGGTGTGGACACAGCAGTCACAGTCGGGTGTGGAACAAAGCAATCAGCCCATGACCACCTGACAGAGATGGTCTCGGGCTACTTCCACGTAAACCTTAGTACGGTTTCATAGCATTGAGACCACGATTCAGCTGCAGGACCTTACTGATCTGGCCTGAGTTTCCCAAAAGCATCGCAGCACCAAGATAATCATTAAATGGTAGAGTGAGCAGCACAATGAACACTCTCTCTCTCTCCTAGTTAAGATGCTCTTCGTGTTTCGAGGCTTTTGGGAAACCTTGCCCTGAACTGAATCTGGTGTTGAGATTCAAACCAAATGCATGTGTATGAGAAACTGGCCAAGAACTTCTCTTCACATCGATAATATACTATAAATGTAATACTATAAATACAATTTATAATACATAATACATTGGTCAATCAAGAAGGGCTTTTTTTCTTAGCACGGGGCCGTATTTCTGAAATACTATTGGCTAGGTCGTTGCTTGGTTACGGTTACAAAAATTAGCAAATTTTGTCAACAAAATGGCTGACTCTGCCGACTCGGCAATGCCGCGTTTCGCTATATTTGACAGAGAAATGCTAAACCAATTGAAAGCCGCAAGCGAAAATGAAACACGGGCGATTGCTCTAAGACAACGAGGGAGGCTCAGCCTCCTCTAAAAATGACGAACATCATGTAGGATGAATTGTGCTAGGCTTATGTTATAGCCGACCTTATAACATTGCTATTTCAGATCCAGAATCATAGAAATATATGTGCTCAACCCACTACAGTGCGAAATCATTCCGTTATAACTTTCCCCAGTTCGCCTAATGTGTGCGTGAGTTTTTCCCCCTCGTGACAGCGCGATGCAGCCCAGCCTCAGTGGACTTCAATGGCATTTGGGAGCTATGCGCTTTTCAATCTCAAAATGCAAGACGGTTATTGGACAAATACTGCGAAAATGCCCACCCACCGGACTCCCAGCCTCACAGTGGGAAGGACATGGCAGTTTCCGCGAGGAGACTGGTGATTGGTGAAAGCGGCCGGATATTTTCTTTGATTGACAGCTCGTTTCAAATATAGACAGGCAGCGGTGAGTTTCAGTTCAGTCCCATGCGGATTCGCAAGTGCTGTGGTGTATTGTAAGAGATCAGCTTACATTTCGATTTCATTCATTACATACGGTTTCTACCAGCTTTTTTAGTTTGTATATATTTTCATTGTAAATAAAGTGTAAATATAGTGTTGTCAAGTTTGCTATCTTAGTTCCAGAAATTTTGTTTATTTGAGTGACTGAACTTGAACTTGAGGGGGCTAGTCAGCTAGCAAGAAAGCTGCGAACGGATGCCAAGCGTTGCTGATTTAATTTTGGCGAAGCCATTTGCCAGTCTTCCTTTCGAGGAAAAAATTAAAATTAAAGAGCAGGGTAGACCAACGCCTCAAATTGACTTGGTGAAAAAGGTAGGGAATAATACTCGTTCCTTTCAGCTCTCCTGGTACGAGAAAGTGAATTGGCTAACAGCAAGTGACCCACATCAACAACAGTAAATAGGCTACTTTAGTAATATGTCATGGATGGACCAAAAATATAGAATCTATTTAAAATGTTTATGCTGAGTATATTATATTTGAATATATATTTTTCTGGATATGAATTAAACACAGCTACAATTTGGAAAACATTTTTAAACAAAAACACAGCCGAGAACATTTCACACTACAGACCTGGATTAAAAGTGAAGGGTTATCAAAATTGTCAATAAAACATTTCTCAGTCAAAATAAGTAAAATATAGGGAAAGTGTCATTGAATGAAATGTGTGGCACCCAGCTCTATGTTTGGCTCCCCAAGGTCAGTGCTTGTGCCTATTCCAGAACACTCTGCTGTTACTGCTGAGGTTCCTGACAAAGAGCTGCTTTCAATAATGATCAATTTTTAAACAACATGCCACAATTTTAAAATATAAAATGTTAAAATATACCCCTCCCCCCCAACACCACCATCATGTATATTGGACAGTAGGCTAATGGGCCAAAAGAACCTGTTATTTCACAGTTTGTGACCCTGCCAACAATCAGCCAGATCAGAGGCAAGAGTATGGGCAAAATTGATGTGTTTTTTCTTTTAAAATCTGGAAATATCGTAACCGACCAGCCTCCCCTGTTTGAAAGACTACCAGCCGCCACTGAAATGAAAATACCAAAAAAAGTAAGAATTTTTGGCTTTCCGTGTTTAAGAAATGGGCCGCAGAAAGACAAATAAACAACTCTCTAGTGGCATATGAATGCTGTGAGTTAGACAAGGTGCTATCACAGTTTTATGCAGAAGCAAGGAAAGAAAATGGGGAAAACTACGAACCAGACTCTCTCAAAGTAATGCAGGCAGCATTGGATCAGTATCTGAGACAAGAGAAATATCCGGGATCAATCCTGAAAGATGTAAATCCTCGTGTCGTGTCACCGTGTCATGATGAAAGACGCTTTAGAAACTGATTCAAACGGGCAAGATAGTCTTGCGCCCTGGTTGGTGCAGGGATTGGCCAAGGATGGCTCATGTGACCATAAAATAATTCAACCATTGATTAAGTAATGTATCTTGTGACGTCAAAAAAAAAAAAGGATATAGTACGAGTCAGTCATGGTACAGTGGCATGCAAAAGTTTGGGCACCCTTGCTGAAAATGTCTGTTACTGTGAATAGTTAAGTGAGCAGAAGATGAACTGATGGCCAAAAGGCATGAAGGTAAAGACGACACATTTCTTTTCAGCATTTTCTGCAAGATTTGTGTATTATTTTTGTTTTGTACAATTGGAGAGTGAAAAAAGAAAAGGAACATCATGCGAAAGTTTGGGCACCCCAATCCATTTGAGTTCTCAGGTAAGTTTTACCAAGGTTCCAGACCTTAATTAGCTTATTGAGCTGTGGCTTGTTCAAATTCATCGTTAGGAAAGGTCAGATGATGCAGATTTCAAAGCTGTATAAATTCTCTGACTCCTCAAACTTGTCCCTAAAATCAACAGCCATGGGCTCCTCTAAGCAACTCCCTCGCATTCTGAATAATAAAATAATTGATGCTCACAAAGCAGGAGAAGGCTACAAGAACATAGCAAAATGTTTTCAGGTAGCTGTTTCCTCAGATTGTAATGTTATTAAGAAATGGCAGTTAACAGAAACAGTGGAGATCAAGGTGAGGTCTGGAAGATGAAGAAAACTTTCTGAAAGAACTGCTCGTTGGATTGCTAGAAAGGCAAATAAAAACCCCTGTTTGACTGCAAAAGACCTTCAGAAAGATTTAGCAGACCCTGGAGTGGTGGTGCACTGTTCTACTATGCAGCGACACCTGAACAAATATGACCTTCATGGGAGAGTCATCAGAAGAAAACCTTTCCTGCATCCTAGCCACAAAATTCAGCGTCTGAAGTTTACAAATAAACGTCTAAATAAGCCTGATGCATTTTGGAAACAAGTCCTGTGGGCTGATGAAATCAAAATAGAACTTTTTGGCCACAATGTGCAAAGGTATGTTTGGAGAAAAAAGGGTGCCAAATTCCAGGAAAAGAACACCTCTCCGACTCTGAAGCATGGGTGTGGATCGATCATGCTTTGGGGTTGTGTTGCAGCCAGTGGCACAGGGTACATTTCATTGGTCGAGAGAAGCATGGATTCGAATAAATACCAGCAAAGTCTGGAAGCAAACATCACACCATCTGTAAAAAAGTTGAAGTTAAAAAGAGGATGGGTCCTACAACAAGACGATGATCCAAAACACACCTCAAAGTCTACAATGGAATACCCTCAAGAGGCCCAAGCTGAAGGTTTTGCCCTGGCCCTCACAGTCCCCTGACCTAAACATCATTGAAAATCTGTGGATAGATCTCAAAAGAGCAGTGCATGCAAGACAGCCCAAGAAACTTGTAGAACTGGAAGCCTTTTGCAAGGACGAGTGTGTGAAAATCCCCCAGGTAAGAACTGAAAGATTATTAGCTGGCTACAAAAAGTGTTTACAAGCTGTGATACTTGCCAAAGGGGTGTTACTAGGTACTAACCATGCAGGGTGCCCAAACTTTTGCTTCGGGCCCTTTTCCTTTGTTGTCATTTTGAAAATCTAAAAGATGAAAATTAAAAAAAAATGTTTTTGCTTAAAATATAAAGGGAATGAGTCGTCTTTAACTTCATGCCTTTTGGAGATCATTTCATCTTCAACTTGCTTAACTGTTCACAGTAACAGCAATTTTGACCAGGGGTGCCCAAACTTTTGCATACCACTGTATATCCTGGATATACCATGAACTGACATCACAGTTTCAAGCTTCATGGCCGACTTGAGTCATAGCTGTGGCTCCGCAAACATTTATGTGGGTGTAGATCTACGTATCGTGATCGTGCCTAGCGAGGCAGAGTTAGACCTCTAATTCTTTGTAGTTAGCACTTTTAGTTTGGATTTTTTTAATGAGGGATATAAATCTAATATACCATGCACTGAGAGGCACCAGTAATTATGGATTCTCTTGGTGACTGGCATAGTACTGGGCTGCGCCCCACAGAAAATAGTACTATACCAGTCACCTCAGAGAATCCATAATTTCAACTGGAGCCTCTCAGTGCATGGTGTATTTGATTAATAAAAATACGGTAATTAGCCCTATTCCACAACTATAGTAATCCATATTATGTCAAGAACCGCTCAAATAAGTAAAGAGAAACAAACGACAGTCCATTGTTACTTTAAAACATGTCTTTTTGAAGTCTTTTAATTCATAAAAATAAAGAAAAACAACTGAATTAGAAGGTGTCCAAATTTTTAACCGGTACCATTTATGCGGCTACGTAACATAATTGAAGAACGTAATCATAGTATGGTATTTTTTGCTACTCCGAAAGATGATCTATAGTGTAGTTTGTTGTATAGTGTCTGAAATCCCTTAGCACAGAAACTAGGAGGAAAAAAACAAAACGCTGATCTAATCAGCACATGAAGGTAAAACTGAGGATACTCGTTCAGTCTTGCCAGTGTGATATTCAATTTAATTTACTCTCAGACCTGATGCTCAGAAAGGAATTAGTGCAGTTTCAGTGTTCCAGTAAGTGTGAATTGAGTGTGAGCAGTTCGGATCTAATGTTACATCTCTACAAAGGAATTGTGAGCCCGTCTCTATCCAGTACTGCATTTATCTGCTTATTAAAGCACGCACGTTTATTCTGTATTGGGCTGACGCTGGGTAAGAACCTGGATTCTGCCGGCTAAAGGAGTTTCTAATTCCTCTTCCCACCAAAGTCGAAACATAGCCCAGGAGTAATAGGGTTATACCCGGAACAAATTAGTAACAAGCTGAAAATTTCAGAATATGTTCAGAATACCTTTAGGAATAACATACTAAAAGTCCCCGTAAATCCCCCTTGTGCTCTCTGAGAAATTCAAGATGGCGTCCAAAATGGCCGCCAAATGGAGATCTGCCCATATCTCAGGCCCAAAACAAAATATTAATGCAATTAAAAGGTCAGAATATATGTTTTGTAGGGTAGGAGAGTAAATTCCAACATGTGTGTATTAATTACATTGTGTATTAACATTATATAATAACAATGTACACATTATTATAACAGTATATTTGTGTATAATGTGTTCGCTTGCCATGTCTGGTTAGATTGTCATATTTTTGGCACTGGGAGTTTCACTAAAACCAAAAACATCATGAACTCCAAAACATTACCTTCAATCCATTATAACAATTTATTTACATATATTGTTCATTATAACAAGAAGCTAATCCAACACAATAAATCATGGCGACTGAGTGTTCCTCAAATAATGAACCTATTTACAAGAAGACAACTGGTCATTGTTCTATAACTTTCAACTTCAACAATCAATAATAATTACAGACTTATAATTGTAAATCTATACATGTGCTATTTAATGTACACTACCGATTATAGAGTGTGGATCCATTGGTTACTCGTTCACTCCGTATCATCCTATTCTGTTCACAAAACAACAAACACGATTACTAGGGGTTGGAGCACTTATTTTCATTAATATTAATTAAAGTAAATTGGTGGTGTAAAATGAAAAATGGCATGTTAAAAGGTCATGCTGAGTTCAGTCATTTTTAAAAGGTCATGCTGAGTTTAGTCATTTTTTGTCCGAACACACTGGCATTGCTAGTAGTAGTAGTAGTAGTAGTAGTAGACTGGCGCTAGAAACTCAAAGATTAATTTTTTTCCACCCTTAAACAAGCTTGAATAAATTCCCTACTTCATTGATGGTACAACAAAGGTCCAAGCATTACAACTGAGGCACTGAGAAGTGTTTAAGTCTACTCAAGAGCTTTTATTGAGGCAGACCTTTTTGTCATGAAAGTCGCCGGAATGTTGAAGTGTACTGAAACAGCTTGCCATTGTAGTTTTAGAAGATAGAGTTCTCAAATTTAATTTCCCTTTAATATTTTATCAAAGCTTAAAGATGCACTAAATATTAAGGAAATTGATGTCTAATTGTTGTCTTACATTATGTTCATGTATGTAGGTAGCCTACTAAGCTAATCTGTCAATCATGTCAACCATCAAATTCCATGTAATTTCCACATTAATGACCTTGTAATCTTGGTTAATTTTAATTTTAACAGTGTGACAATGGTGAATTTGCATTGCTTGTATGAGAGAACATATAATTTAACATTTTAATTGCATTTATATTATGTTTTATCCCTGAGATATTGAAAAATCTCCAATCGGTGGCCATTTTGGACGCCATCTTGAATTTCTCAGAGATCACAAGGTGGATTCCCGGGGACTTTTAGTATGTTATTCCTAAGGGTATTCTGAACATATTCTGAAAAATTCAGCTTGTTACTAATTTGTTCCGGGTTGGACTCAATTTTGAGCTAATGCTCTTGGGCTAACAGCAAAAGGTCCAGAAAAGAACAGAAACCTGCTGTATAATGGTGGCTTCTGGAAATGCTTATGGGTTTACTGAGGTGGAAACCGAGGTCACCGATCTGCACCAGTCCCGGAGTAAGAAATAAGCCGCTTATTCGAAATAAGCAGCTGATGTGTTATTATACCACATGGAACCAGTCTAAGATCAAATGGAGAATGAGTCATGGTGTGTAGTAGCTGGGAGAATAACACTTTGTCATGCACTGGAACAAGAAAATGTAGGATGTGTTGTTAAGAATTACAGTATGATTGGTCAGACTACCGAAGACATAAGAGAGACAAAACACTATATATGCAATGGATATAAAGTGTACACACCCCGTTAAAATTATATTTTTTTTACATCAGAAAAACCTGAGACCACGATACATTTCAAAACTTTTTCCCCACCTTTAATGTGACCTATAACCTGTACAGTTCAACTGAAAAACAAAAATCTGTTAGGGGTGGAAAACATAAAAAGCGTACAATAAGCTGGTTGCGTAAGCATGCACACCCTTAAACTAATACTTTGTTGAAGCATCTTTTGATTTAATTACAGCATTCAGTCTTTTTGGGTCGGAGTCTATCAGCCTGCCACATCTAGACTTGGCAATATTTGCCCACAATTCCTTGCAAAAGCGCTCCAAATCTGTCAGATTGCGAGGGCGTCTCTTGTGCACAGCCCTCTTCAGGTCACCCCACAGATTTTCAATTGGATTTAGGTCTGGGCTCTGGCTGGGCCGTTCCAAAACTTTTTGGGGGTCATTGTCGTGCTGAAAGATGAGATTCATCTTCAGCTTTCTAGCAGACACCTGAAGGTTTTGGGCCAAAATTGACTGGTATTTAGAACGGTTCATAATTCCCTCCACCTTCACTAATGCCCCTGTTCCAGCTGAAGGAAAATAGCCCCAAAACACGATGCTGCCACCACCATGCTTCACCGTGGGGATGGTGTTCTTTTGGTGATGCGCAGTGTTGTTTTTGCACCAAACATACCTTTTGGAATTGTGGCCAAAAGGTTTAATCTTGGTTTCATCAGACCATAACACATTTCCCCACATGCTTTTGGGAGAGTTGATGTGTTATTTTGCAAAATTTAACCAGGCCTGGATGTTTTTCTTTGACCCTACCTCATAGTGCAGACATATGGAGAATACGGGAGATTGTTGTCACATGTAGTACACAACCAGTACTTGCCAGAAATTCCTGCAGCTCCTTCAGTGTTGCTGTAGGCCTCTTGGCAGCCTCTTTGACCAGTTTTCGTCTCATGTTTTCATAAAGTTTGGAGGGACGTCCAGTTCTCGGTAATGTCACTGTTGTCCCATATTTTCTCCACTTCTTGATGACTATCTTCACTGTGCTCCATGGTATATCTAAATGTTTTTGTACCCTTCTCCTGACTGATGCCTTTCAACAATGAGACCCCTTTGCTGCTTTGTAAGCTCTCTGTGAACCCTGGCTTTTGCTGGAGGATGCAACTGAGTAAATGTCTGAACTTTATTTGGGGTTAATCAGAATCATTTTAATTGATGGCAGGTCTGTACTCCAAAAAGACTGAATGCTGTAATTAAATCAAAAGGTGCTTCAAAAAAGTATTAGTTTAAGGGTGTGCACACTTATGCAACCAGCTTATTGTACGTTTTATATTTTTTATGTTTTTCCCCCTAACAGATTTGTTTGTTTTTCAACTGAATTGTAGAGGTTATAGGTCACATTAAAGGTGGGAAAAGTTTTGAAATTATTTATCGCAGTCTCAGGTTTTTCTGATGTAAAAAATATATATAATTTTAACGGGGTGTGTACACTTTTTATATACACTGTACACATGTGGAATTGGAGTACACCAAGAAATATGTCCAATCTAGCACTAGTTTGTCCTTTTAGAAGAACTCTTAAATGTTTTAGATAGAACCCTACATAAAAGGGTTTCATAGGACCCCTTCACTTTCAGTAAAAGGGTACTAAACTGTACCTTTCCCTGTTACTGGTGTGGTACCATCAAGATTACATCTTTTGCACCTATGATGTGTATATTGTATCTGGAAAAATGTGTTGTGTACCTTACTCTAAAAGCTAATTAAAAGGTACACAAGTGATATTTAAGGTCCAATTCTGTACCTTAAATAAGTTTTAAAGGTAAACTACTGTACATTCACATGACCGTGTAATAGTACAAAACACAATAAAGGTGTTCCAGTTAGGGTACCACATCACCAATAAAGAACATTAGTGCGCTTAGTGCCCTTGTCATGAGAGTACTCATAAACCTAGAACTGGTAACCAATGAAAGAACCATCAAGGAACCATTGAGGGCAACACCAAAGCACTAGCTGAAGGAAACAGGAAGTAAACAGCATGTTATTTTGTGACATAATACCTGTGGCACCATGTCAAAGTAATCTCTAATCTATGTTCTTACTCAAACGTCAGCCATTTTGATAAACGTCCCTTGAATCGGTTGCAATAAGACATGCTAATAGTCTCATCTCATCTCATTATCTGTAGCCGCTTTATCCTGTTCTACAGGGTCGCAGGCAAGCTGGAGCCTATCCCAGCTGACTACGGGCGAAAGGCGGGGTACACCCTGGACAAGTCGCCAGGTCATCACAGGGCTGACACATAGACACAGACAACCATTCACACTCACATTCACACCTACGGTCAATTTAGAGTCACCAGTTAACCTAACCTGCATTGGGGGCGTCATGGCTCAGGTGGATAAGGCGCCATACCATAAATCCGGGGACCCGGGTTCGATTCCGACCCGAGGTCATTTCCCGATCCCTCCCTGTCTCTCTCTCTCCCGCTCATTTCCTGTCTCTACACTGTCCTATCCAATAAAGGTGAAAAAAGCCCCAAAAAAATCTTTCAAAAAAAAAACCTAGCCTGCATGTCTTTGGACTGTGGGGGAAACCGGAGCACCCGGAGGAAACCCACGCGGACACGGGGAGAACATGCAAACTCCACACAGAA